>NW_022097405.1:0-11729 GCF_006542625.1 Nomascus leucogenys
TCAACTCTGTTAGTTGAATGCACAGAACAGAAAGAAGTTTCACAGAATGCTTCTGTGTAGTTTTTATTTGAAGATATCCTTTTTCCACTATAGGCCCTTTAGCGCTCGAATGTCACTCAGTTTCTACAGAAAGAGTGTTTCAGAACTGCTCAATCAAAAGTAAGCTTCAACTCTGTTAGTTGAATGCACAGAACAGAAAGAAGTTTCACAGAATGCTTCTGTGTAGTTTTTATTTGAAGATATCCTTTTTCCACTATAGGCCCTTTAGCGCTCGAATGTCCACTTGCAGTTTCTACAGAAAGAGTGTTTCAGAACTGCTCAATCAAAAGTAAGCTTCAACTCTGTTAGTTGAATGCACAGAGAACAGAAAGAAGTTACAGAATGCTTCTGTGTAGTTTTTATTTGAAGATATCCTTTTACTATAGGCCCTTAGCGTCGAATGTCCACTTGCAGTTTCTACAGAAAGAGTGTTTCAGAACTGCTCAATCAAAAGTAAGCTTCAACTCTGTTAGTTGAATGCACAGAACAGAAAGAAGTTTCACAGAATGCTTCTGTGTAGTTTTTATTTGAAGATATCCTTTTTCCACTATAGGCCCTTTAGCGTCAATGTCCACTTGCAGTTTCTACAGAAAGAGTGTTTCAGAACTGCTCAATCAAAAGTAAGCTTCAACTCTGTTAGTTGAATGCACAGAACAGAAAGAAGTTTCACAGAATGCTTCTGTGTAGTTTTTATTTGAAGATATCCTTTTTACTATAGGCCCTTTAGCGCTCGAATGTCCACTTGCAGTTTCTACAGAAAGAGTGTTTCAGAACTGCTCAATCAAAAGTAAGCTTCAACTCTGTTAGTTGAATGCACAGAACAGAAAGAAGTTTCACAGAATGCTTCTGTGTAGTTTTTATTTGAAGATATCCTTTTTCCACTATAGGCCAGCGCTCGAATGTCCACTTGCAGTTTCTACAGAAAGAGTGTTTCAGAACTGCTCAATCAAAAGTAAGCTTCAACTCTGTTAGTTGAATGCACAGAACAGAAAGAAGTTTCACAGAATGCTTCTGTGTAGTTTTTATTTGAAGATATTTTTTCCACTATAGGCCCTTAGGCTCGAATGTCCACTTGCAGTTTCTACAGAAAGAGTGTTTCAGAACTGCTCAATCAAAAGTAAGCTTCAACTCTGTTAGTTGAATGCACAGAACAGAAAGAAGTTACAGAATGCTTCTGTGTAGTTTTTATTTGAAGATATCCTTTTTCCACTATAGGCCTTAGCGCTAGAATGTCCACTTGCAGTTTCTACAGAAAGAGTGTTTCAGAACTGCTCAATCAAAAGTAAGCTTCAACTCTGTTAGTTGAATGCACAGAAGAAAGAAGTTTCACAGAATGCTTCTGTGTAGTTTTTATTTGAAGATATCCTTTTTCCACTATAGGCCCTTTAGCGCTCGAATGTCCACTTGCAGTTTCTACAGAAAGAGTGTTTCAGAACTGCTCAATCAAAAGTAAGCTTCAACTCTGTTAGTTGAATGCACAGAACAGAAAGAAGTTTCACAGAATGCTTCTGTGTAGTTTTTATTTGAAGATATCCTTTTTCCACTATAGGCCCTTTAGCGCTCGAATGTCCACTTGCAGTTTCTACAGAAAGAGTGTTTCAGAACTGCTCAATCAAAAGTAAGCTTCAACTCTGTTAGTTGAATGCACAGAACAGAAAGAAGTTTACAGAATGCTTCTGTGTAGTTTTTATTTGAAGATATCCTTTTTCCACTATAGGCCTTTAGCGTCGAATGTCCACTTGCAGTTTCTACAGAAAGAGTGTTTCAGAACTGCTCAATCAAAAGTAAGCTTCAACTCTGTTAGTGAATGCACAGAACAGAAAGAAGTTTCACAGAATGCTTCTGTGTAGTTTTTATTTGAAGATATCCTTTTTCCACTATAGGCCCTTTAGCGCTCGAATGTCCACTTGCAGTTTCTACAGAAAGAGTGTTTCAGAACTGCTCAATCAAAAGTAAGCTTCAACTCTGTTAGTTGAATGACACAGAAAGAAGTTTCACAGAATGCTTCTGTGTAGTTTTTATTTGAAGATATCCTTTTTCCACTATAGGCCCTTTAGCGCTCGAATGTCACTTGCAGTTTCTACAGAAAGAGTGTTTCAGAACTGCTCAATCAAAAGTAAGCTTCAACTCTGTTAGTTGAATGCACAGAACAGAAAGAAGTTTCACAGAATGCTTCTGTGTAGTTTTTATTTGAAGATATCCTTTTTCCACTATAGGCCCTTTAGCGCTCGAATGTCACTTGCAGTTTCTACAGAAAGAGTGTTTCAGAACTGCTCAATCAAAAGTAAGCTTCAACTCTGTTAGTTGAATGCACAGAACAGAAAGAAGTTTCACAGAATGCTTCTGTGTAGTTTTTATTTGAAGATATCCTTTTTCCACTATAGGCCCTTTAGCTCGAATGTCCACTTGCAGTTTCTACAGAAAGAGTGTTTCAGAACTGCTCAATCAAAAGTAAGCTTCAACTCTGTTAGTTGAATGCACAGAACAGAAAGAAGTTTCACAGAATGCTTCTGTGTAGTTTTTATTTGAAGATATCCTTTTTCCACTATAGGCCCTTTAGGCTCGAATGTCACTTGCAGTTTCTACAGAAAGAGTGTTTCAGAACTGCTCAATCAAAAGTAAGCTTCAACTCTGTTAGTTGAATGCACAGAACAGAAAGAAGTTTCACAGAATGCTTCTGTGTAGTTTTTATTTAAGATATCCTTTTTCCACTATAGGCCCTTAGCGCTCGAATGTCACTTGCAGTTTCTACAGAAAGAGTGTTTCAGAACTGCTCAATCAAAAGTAAGCTTCAACTCTGTTAGTTGAATGCACAGAACAGAAAGAAGTTACAGAATGCTTCTGTGTAGTTTTTATTTGAAGATATTCTTTTTCCACTATAGGCCCTTAGGCTCGAATGTCCACTTGCAGTTTCTACAGAAAGAGTGTTTCAGAACTGCTCAATCAAAAGTAAGCTTCAACTCTGTTAGTTGAATGCACAGAACAGAAAGAAGTTTCACAGAATGCTTCTGTGTAGTTTTTATTTGAAGATATCTTTTTCACTATAGGCCCTTTAGCGCTCGAATGTCCACTTGCAGTTTCTACAGAAAGAGTGTTTCAGAACTGCTCAATCAAAAGTAAGCTTCAACTCTGTTAGTGAATGCACAGAACAGAAAGAAGTTTCACAGAATGCTTCTGTGTAGTTTTTATTTGAAGATATCCCTTTTTCCACTATAGGCCCTTTAGCGCTCGAATGTCCACTTGCAGTTTCTACAGAAAGAGTGTTTCAGAACTGCTCAATCAAAAGTAAGCTTCAACTCTGTTAGTTGAATGCACAGAACAGAAAGAAGTTTCACAGAATGCTTCTGTGTAGTTTTTATTTGAAGATATCCCTTTTTCCACTATAGGCCCTTTAGCGCTCGAATGTCCACTTGCAGTTTCTACAGAAAGAGTGTTTCAGAACTGCTCAATCAAAAGTAAGCTTCAACTCTGTTAGTTGAATGCACAGAACAGAAAGAAGTTTCACAGAATGCTTCTGTGTAGTTTTTATTTGAAGATATCCTTTTTCCACTATAGGCCCTTAGCGCTCGAATGTCCACTTGCAGTTTCTACAGAAAGAGTGTTTCAGAACTGCTCAATCAAAAGTAAGCTTCAACTCTGTTAGTTGAATGCACAGAACAGAAAGAAGTTTACAGAATGCTTCTGTGTAGTTTTTTATTGAATATATCCTTTTTCCACTATAGGCCCTTAGCATCGAATGTCACTTGCAGTTTCTACAGAAAGAGTGTTTCAGAACTGCTCAATCAAAAGTAAGCTTCAACTCTGTTAGTTGAATGCACAGAACAGAAAGAAGTTTACAGAATGCTTCTGTGTAGTTTTTATTTGAAGATATCCTTTTTCCACTATAGGCCCTTTAGCTTCGAATGTCCACTTGCAGTTTCTACAGAAAGAGTGTTTCAGAACTGCTCAATCAAAAGTAAGCTTCAACTCTGTTAGTTGAATGCACAGAACAGAAAGAAGTTTCACAGAATGCTTCTGTGTAGTTTTTATTTGAAGATATCCTTTTTCCACTATAGGCCCTTAGCGCTCAAGTCCACTTGCAGTTTCTACAGAAAGAGTGTTTCAGAACTGCTCAATCAAAAGTAAGCTTCAACTCTGTTAGTTGAATGCACAGAACAGAAAGAAGTTTCACAGAATGCTTCTGTGTAGTTTTTATTTGAAGATATCCTTTTTCCACTATAGGCCCTTGCGTCGAATGTCACTTGCAGTTTCTACAGAAAGAGTGTTTCAGAACTGCTCAATCAAAAGTAAGCTTCAACTCTGTTAGTTGAATGCACAGAACAGAAAGAAGTTCACAGAATGCTTCTGTGTAGTTTTTTTTGAAGATATCCTTTTTCCTATAGGCCCTTTAGCGTCGAATGTCACTTGCAGTTTCTACAGAAAGAGTGTTTCAGAACTGCTCAATCAAAAGTAAGCTTCAACTCTGTTAGTTGAATGCACAGAACAGAAAGAAGTTACAGAATGCTTCTGTGTAGTTTTTATTTGAAGATATCCTTTTTCCACTATAGGCCCTTTAGCGTCGAATGTCACTTGCAGTTTCTACAGAAAGAGTGTTTCAGAACTGCTCAATCAAAAGTAAGCTTCAACTCTGTTAGTTGAATGCACAGAACAGAAAGAAGTTTCACAGAATGCTTCTGTGTAGTTTTTTTTGAAGATATCCTTTTTCCACTAGGCCCTTTAGCTCGAATGTCACTTGCAGTTTCTACAGAAAGAGTGTTTCAGAACTGCTCAATCAAAAGTAAGCTTCAACTCTGTTAGTTGAATGCACAGAACAGAAAGAAGTTACACAGAATGCTTCTGTGTAGTTTTTATTTGAAGAATATCCTTTTTCCACTATAGGCCCTTAGCACTCGAATGTCCACTTGCAGTTTCTACAGAAAGAGTGTTTCAGAACTGCTCAATCAAAAGTAAGCTTCAACTCTGTTAGTTGAATGCACAGAACAGAAAGAAGTTTCACAGAATGCTTCTGTGTAGTTTTTATTTGAAGATATTCCTTTTTCCACTATAGGCCCTTAGCGTCAATGTCCACTTGCAGTTTCTACAGAAAGAGTGTTTCAGAACTGCTCAATCAAAAGTAAGCTTCAACTCTGTTAGTTGAATGCACAGAACAGAAAGAAGTTTCACAGAATGCTTCTGTGTAGTTTTTATTTGAAGATATCCCTTTTTCCACTATAGGCCCTTTAGCGCTCGAATGTCCACTTGCAGTTTCTACAGAAAGAGTGTTTCAGAACTGCTCAATCAAAAGTAAGCTTCAACTCTGTTAGTTGAATGCACAGAACAGAAAGAAGTTTCACAGAATGCTTCTGTGTAGTTTTTATTTGAAGATATCCTTTTTCCACTATAGGCCCTTAGCGCTCGAATGTCCACTTGCAGTTTCTACAGAAAGAGTGTTTCAGAACTGCTCAATCAAAAGTAAGCTTCAACTCTGTTAGTTGAATGCACAGAACAGAAAGAAGTTTCACAGAATGCTTCTGTGTAGTTTTTATTTGAAGATATCCCTTTTTCCACTATAGGCCCTTAGCGCTCGAATGTCCACTTGCAGTTTCTACAGAAAGAGTGTTTCAGAACTGCTCAATCAAAAAGCTTCAACTCTGTTAGTTGAATGCACAGAACAGAAAGAAGTTTCACAGAATGCTTCTGTGTAGTTTTTATTTGAAGATATCCTTTTTCCACTATAGGCCCTTAGCCTCGAATGTCACTTGCAGTTTCTACAGAAAGAGTGTTTCAGAACTGCTCAATCAAAAGTAAGCTTCAACTCTGTTAGTTGAATGCACAGAACAGAAAGAAGTTTACAGAATGCTTCTGTGTAGTTTTTATTTGAAGATATCCTTTTTCCACTATAGGCCTTTAGCGTTAAGTCCACTTGCAGTTTCTACAGAAAGAGTGTTTCAGAACTGCTCAATCAAAAGTAAGCTTCAACTCTGTTAGTGAATGCACAGAAGAAAGAAGTTTCACAGAATGCTTCTGTGTAGTTTTTATTTGAAGATATCCTTTTCCACTATAGGCCCTTTAGCGCTCGAATGTCCACTTGCAGTTTCTACAGAAAGAGTGTTTCAGAACTGCTCAATCAAAAGTAAGCTTCAACTCTGTTAGTTGAATGCACAGAACAGAAAGAAGTTTCACAGAATGCTTCTGTGTAGTTTTTATTTGAAGATATCCTTTTTCCACTATAGGCCTTTAGCGCTCGAATGTCCACTTGCAGTTTCTACAGAAAGAGTGTTTCAGAACTGCTCAATCAAAAGTAAGCTTCAACTCTGTTAGTTGAATGCACAGAACAGAAAGAAGTTTACAGAATGCTTCTGTGTAGTTTTTATTTGAAGATATCCTTTTTCCACTATAGGCCCTTTAGCGTCGAATGTCCACTTGCAGTTTCTACAGAAAGAGTGTTTCAGAACTGCTCAATCAAAAGTAAGCTTCAACTCTGTTAGTGAATGCACAGAACAGAAAAGTTTCACAGAATGCTTCTGTGTAGTTTTTATTTGAAGATATCCTTTTTCCACATAGGCCCTTTAGCGTCGAATGTCCACTTGCAGTTTCTACAGAAAGAGTGTTTCAGAAGTGCTCAATCAAAAGTAAGCTTCAACTCTGTTAGTTGAATGCACAGAACAGAAAGAAGTTTCACAGAATGCTTCTGTGTAGTTTTTATTTGAAGATATCCCTTTTTCCACTATAGGCCCTTTAGCGCTCGAATGTCCACTTGCAGTTTCTACAGAAAGAGTGTTTCAGAACTGCTCAATCAAAAGTAAGCTTCAACTCTGTTAGTTGAATGCACAGAACAGAAAGAAGTTTCACAGAATGCTTCTGTGTAGTTTTTATTTGAAGATATCCTTTTTCCACTATAGGCCCTTAGCGCTCGAATGTCAACTTGCAGTTTCTACAGAAAGAGTGTTTCAGAACTGCTCAATCAAAAGTAAGCTTCAACTCTGTTAGTTGAATGCACAGAACAGAAAGAAGTTTCACAGAATGCTTCTGTGTAGTTTTTATTTGAAGATATTCCTTTTCCACTATAGGCCCTTAGCGCTCGAATGTCCACTTGCAGTTTCTACAGAAAGAGTGTTTCAGAAGTGCTCAATCAAAAGTAAGCTTCAACTCTGTTAGTTGAATGCACAGAACAGAAAGAAGTTTGACAGAATGCTTCTGTGTAGTTTTTATTTGAAGATATCTTTTTCCACTATAGGCCCTTTAGCGCTCGGAATGTCCACTTGCAGTTTCTACAGAAAGAGTGTTTCAGAACTGCTCAATCAAAAGTAAGCTTCAACTCTGTTAGTTGAATGCACAGAACAGAAAGAAGTTTCACAGAATGCTTCTGTGTAGTTTTTTTTAAGATATCCTTTTTCCACTAGAGGCCCTTTAGCGCTCCGATTATCCACTTGCAGTTTCTACAGATAGAGTGTTTCAGAACTGCTCAATCAAAAGTAAGCTTCAACTCTGTTAGTTGAATGCACAGAACAGAAAGAAGTTTCACAGAATGCTTCTGTGTAGTTTTTATTTGAGATATTTTTTTACCACTATAGGCCCTTGCGCTCGAATGTCCACTTGCAGTTTCTACAGAAAGAGTGTTTCAGAACTGCTCAATCAAAAGTAAGCTTCAACTCTGTTAGTTGAATGCACAGAACAGAAAGAAGTTTACAGAATGCTTCTGTGTAGTTTTTATTTGAAGATATCCTTTTTCCACTATAGGCCCTTTAGCGCTCGAATGTCACTCCAGTTTCTACAGAAAGAGTGTTTCAGAACTGCTCAATCAAAAGTAAGCTTCAACTCTGTTAGTTGAATGCACAGAACAGAAAGAAGTTTCACAGAATGCTTCTGTGTAGTTTTTATTGAAGATATCCCTTTTTCCACTATAGGCCCTTTAGCGCTCCGAATGTCCACTTGCAGTTTCTACAGAAAGAGTGTTTCAGAACTGCTCAATCAAAAGTAAGCTTCAACTCTGTTAGTTGAATGCACAGAACAGAAAGAAGTTTCACAGAATGCTTCTGTGTAGTTTTTATTGAAATATCCTTTTTCCACTATAGGCCCTTAGCCTCGAATGTCCACTTGCAGTTTCTACAGAAAGAGTGTTTCAGAACTGCTCAATCAAAAGTAAGCTTCAACTCTGTTAGTTGAATGCACAGAACAGAAAGAAGTTTCACAGAATGCTTCTGTGTAGTTTTTATTTGAAGATATCCCTTTTTCCACTATAGGCCCTTAGCGTCAAATGTCCACTTGCAGTTTCTACAGAAAGAGTGTTTCAGAACTGCTCAATCAAAAGTAAGCTTCAACTCTGTTAGTTGAATGCACAGAACAGAAAGAAGTTTCACAGAATGCTTCTGTGTAGTTTTTATTTGAAGATATCCTTTTTCCACTATAGGCCCTTTAGCGCTCGAATGTCACTTGCAGTTTCTACAGAAAGAGTGTTTCAGAACTGCTCAATCAAAAGTAAGCTTCAACTCTGTTAGTTAATGCACAGAACAGAAAGAAGTTCACAGAATGCTTCTGTGTAGTTTTTATTTGAAGATATCCTTTTTCCACTATAGGCCTTAGCGCTCGAATGTCCACTTGCAGTTTCTACAGAAAGAGTGTTTCAGAACTGCTCAATCAAAAGTAAGCTTCAACTCTGTTAGTTGAATGCACAGAACAGAAAGAAGTTTCACAGAATGCTTCTGTGTAGTTTTTATTTGAAGATATCCTTTTTCCACTAGGCCCTTAGCGCTCGAATGTCCACTTGCAGTTTCTACAGAAAGAGTGTTTCAGAACTGCTCAATCAAAAGTAAGCTTCAACTCTGTTAGTTGAATGCACAGAACAGAAAGAAGTTTCACAGAATGCTTCTGTGTAGTTTTTATTTGAAGATATCCCTTTTTCCACTTAGGCTAGCTCGAATGTCCACTTGCAGTTTCTACAGAAAGAGTGTTTCAGAACTGCTCAATCAAAAGTAAGCTTCAACTCTGTTAGTTAATGCACAGAACAGAAAGAAGTTACAGAATGCTTCTGTGTAGTTTTTATTTGAAGATATCCTTTTTCCACTATAGGCCTTTAGCGTTGAATGTCCACTTGCAGTTTCTACAGAAAGAGTGTTTCAGAACTGCTCAATCAAAAGTAAGCTTCAACTCTGTTAGTTGAATGCACAGAACAGAAAGAAGTTTCACAGAATGCTTCTGTGTAGTTTTTATTTGAAGATATCCCTTTTTCACTATAGGCCCTTTAGCGCTCGGAATGTCCACTTGCAGTTTCTACAGAAAGAGTGTTTCAGAACTGCTCAATCAAAAGTAAGCTTCAACTCTGTTAGTTGAATGCACAGAACAGAAAGAAGTTTCACAGAATGCTTCTGTGTAGTTTTTATTGAAGATATCCTTTTTCCACTATAGGCCTTTAGCACTCGAATGTCACTTGCAGTTTCTACAGAAAGAGTGTTTCAGAACTGCTCAATCAAAAGTAAGCTTCAACTCTGTTAGTTGAATGCACAGAACAGAAAGAAGTTTGACAGAATGCTTCTGTGTAGTTTTTATTTGAAGATATACCTTTTCCACTATAGGCCCTTAGGTCGAATGTCCACTTGCAGTTTCTACAGAAAGAGTGTTTCAGAACTGCTCAATCAAAAGTAAGCTTCAACTCTGTTAGTGAATGCACAGAAGAGAAAGAAGTTTCACAGAATGCTTCTGTGTAGTTTTTATTTGAAGATATCCTTTTTCCACTATAGGCCTTTAGCGTTCAGAATTCCACTTGCAGTTTCTACAGAAAGAGTGTTTCAGAACTGCTCAATCAAAAGTAAGCTTCAACTCTGTTAGTTGAATGAACACAACAGAAAGAAGTTTCACAGAATGCTTCTGTGTAGTTTTTATTTGAAGATATCCTTTTTTCCACTATAGGCCCTTTAGCGCTCGAATGTCCACTTGCAGTTTCTACAGAAAGAGTGTTTCAGAACTGCTCAATCAAAAGTAAGCTTCAACTCTGTTAGTTGAATGCACAGAACAGAAAGAAGATTCACAGAATGCTTCTGTGTAGTTTTATATTGAAGATATCCTTTTTCCATATAGGCCTTTAGCGCTCGAATGTCAACTTGCAGTTCTACAGAAAGAGTGTTTCAGAACTGCTCAATCAAAAGTAAGCTTCAACTCTGTTAGTGAATGGACCGAACAGAAAGAAGTTACACAGAATGCTTCTGTGTAGTTTTTATTTGAAGATACTCTTTTTTCCAGTATAGGCCCTTTAGCACTCCTAATGTCAACTTGCAGTTTCTACAGAAAGAGTGTTTCAGAAGTGCTCAATCAAAAGTAAGCTTCAACTCTGTTAGTTGAATGCACAGAACAGAAAAAAGTTTCACAGAATGCTTCTGTGTAGTTTTTATTTGAAGATATCCTTTTTCACTATAGGCCCTTTAGGCTCGAATGTACACTTGCAGTTTCTACAGAAAGAGTGTTTCAGAACTGCTCAATCAAAAGTAAGCTTCAACTCTGTTAGTTGAATGCACAGAACAGAAAAGAAGTTTCACAAATGCTTCTGTGTAGTTTTTTTAAGATATCCTTTTTCCACTATAGGCCCTTTAGCGCTTGAATTTGCACAGCAGTTTCTACAGAAAGAGTGTTTCAGAACTGCTCAATCAAAAGTAAGTTCAACTCTGTTAGTTGAATGGACGAACAGAAAGAAGTTACACAGAATGCTTCTGTGTAGTTTTTATTTGAGATATTTTTTACCCTATAGGCCCTTGGCACTCGAATGTCCACTTGCAGTTTCTACAGAAAGAGTGTTTCAGAAGTGCTCAATCAAAAGGAAGCTTCAACTCTGTTATGTTGAATGCACAGAACAGAAAGAAGTTTCACAGAATGCTTCTGTGTAGTTTTTATTTGAAGATATCTTTTTCCACTATAGGCCCTTTAGGGCTCGGAATGTCCACTTGCAGTTTCTACAGAAAGAGTGTTTCAGAACTGCTCAATCAAAAGTAAGCTTCAACTCTGTTAGTTGAATGCACAGAACAGAAAGAAGTTTCACAGAATGCTTCTGTGTAGTTTTTATTGGAATTTCTTTTTCCACTATAGGACCCCTTAGCACTCGAAATGTCCACTTGCAGTTTCTACAGAAAGAGTGTTTCAGAACTGCTCAATCAAAAGTATGCTTCAACTCTGTTAGTTGAATGCACAGAACAGAAAGAAGTTTCACAGAATGCTTCTGTGTAGTTTTTATTTGAAGATATCCTTTTTTCACTATAGGCCCTTTAGCGCTCCAATGTCCACTTGCAGTTTCTACAGAAAGAGTGTTCAGAACTGCTCAATCAAAATTAAGCTTCAACTCTGTTAAATGAATGCACAGAACAGAAAGAAGTTTCACCGAATGCTTCTGTGTAGTTTTTATTTGAAGATATTCCCTTTTTCACTATAGGCCCTTTAGCGCTCGCAATGTCCACTTGCAGTTTCTACAGAAAGAGTGTTTCAGAACTGCTCAATCAAAAGTAAGCTTCAACTCTGTTAGTTGAATGCACGAACAGAAAGAATTTCACAGAATGCTTCTGGTAGTTTTTATTTGAAGATATCCCTTTTTCCACTATAGGCCCCTTAGCGCTCGAAATGTCAACTTGCAGTTTCTACAGAAAGAGTGTGTTCAGAATGCTCAATCAAAAGTAAGCTTCAACTCTGTTAGTTGAATGCACCGAACAGAAAGAATTTACACAAGAAGGCTT
>NW_022097406.1:0-24755 GCF_006542625.1 Nomascus leucogenys
GATTGAGCAGTTCTGAAACACTCTTTCTGTATAAAATGCAAGTGGATCCTCGAAATCTCGAATAGCGGAAAAAGTAATAAATTCAAATAAAAACTTCACAGAATCATTCTGTGAAACTTCTTTCTGTTCTGTGCATTCAACTAACAAAGTTTAACCTTTCTTTTTATTGAGCAGTTCTGAAACAGTCTTTCTGTAGAAAATGCAAGTGGACATTCAGGGCGCTGAGAGGCCTATAGTGGGAAAAGGAATATATTCAAATAAAAACTGCACCGAAGAAATCTGTGAAACTTCTTACTGTTCTGTGCATTCAACTAACAGAGTTGAACCTCAGGTTTGATTGAGCAGTTCTGAAACACTCTTTCTGTAGAAAATACAAGTGGACATTCAGGGCGCTAAGAGGACTATAGTGGAAAAAGGAAAAAGTTCACATAAAAACTACACAGAAGCTATCTGTGAAACTTCTCTCTGTTCTGTGCATTCGACTAACGGAGTTGAACCATACTTTTGATTGAGAAGTTCTGAAACACTCTTTCTGTAGAAAATGCAAGTGGACCTTCGGAGCGCTAAGAGCCTATATAGGAAAAAGTAATACCTTCAAATACAAACTACACAGAAGCTTTCTGTGAAACTTCTATCTGTTCTTTGCATTCATCTAACAGAGTTGAACCATACATTTGATTGAGGACTTCTGAAACCCACTTTCTATAGAAAATGCAATTGGACATTCAGGGAGCTAAGAGGCCTATAGTGGAAAAAGGAACATTTTCAAATAAAAACTGCACAGAAGCAATCTGTGAAACTTCTTACTGTTCTGTGCATTCAACTAACATAGTTGAACGGTAGTTTTTATTGAGCAGTTCTGAAACAGTCTTTCTGTAGAAAATGCAAGTGGACATTCAGGGCGCTGAGAGGCCTATAGTGGGAGAAGGAATATCTTCAATTAAAAACCACACAGAAGCAATCTGTGAAACTTCTTACTGTTCTGTGCATTCAACTAACAGAGTTGAACCTTAGTTTATATTGAGCAGTTATGAAACACTCTTTCTGCAGAAAATGCAAGTGAACATTCAGGGCGCTAAGAGGCCTATAGTTGAAAAAGCTGTATGTTCAAATAAAACCTACAAAGAAGCTATCTGTGAAACTTCTTACTGTCCTGTGTATTCAACTAACAGAGTTCAACCTTACTTTTGATTGAGCAGTTCTGAAACACACTTTCTGTAGAAAATGCAAGTGGACATTCAGGGCGCTATGAGGCCTATGGTGGAAAAACGAATACCTTCAAATAAAAACTACACAGAAGCAATCTCAGAAACATCTTAATGTTCTGTTCTTTAAACTACCACAGTTGAACCTTAATTTTCATTGAACAGTTCTCAAACACTCTTTCTGTAGAAAATGCAAGTGGACATTCATGGCGCTAAGAGGCCTATAGTGGAAAATGGAATATCTTCAAACAAAAACTACAAAGAAGCAATCTGTGAAACGTCTTTCTTTTCTGTGCATTCAACTAACAGTTTTGAATCTTAGTTTTGATTGAGCAGTTCTGAAACACTCTATCTGTAGAAAATACAAGTGGACATTCAGGGCGCTAAGAGGCCTATAGTGGAAAAAGGAATAAGTTGAAATAAAAACTACACAGAAGATATCTGTGAAACTTCTCTCTGTTCTGTGCATTCAACTAACAGAGTTGAACCTTAGTTGGATTGAGCAGTTCTGAAACACTCTTTCTGTAGAAAATGCAAGTGGACATTCATGGCCTAAGAGGCCCATAGTAGAAAAAGGAATATCTTCAAACAAAAACTATACAGAAGCAATCTGTGAAACTTCTTTCTGTTCTGTGCATTCAACTAACAGAGTTGAACCTTACTTTTGATTGAGCAGTTCTGAAACACTCTTTCTGTAGAAAATGCAAGTGGATCCTCGGAAATCTAAGAGGCGAATAGCGGAAAAAGTAATAAATTCAAATAAAAACTTCACAGAATCATTCTGTGAAACTTCTTTCTGTTCTGTGCATTCAACTAACAGAGTTTAACCTTACTTTTGATTGAGCAGTTCTGAAACACTCTTTCTGTAGAAAATGCAATTGGACATTCAGGGCGCTAAGAGGCCTATTGTGGAAAAGGATATATTCAAATAAAAACTGCACCGAAGGAATCTGTGAAACTTCTTACTGTTCTGTGCATTCAACTAACAGAGTTGAACCTCAGTTTTGATTGAGCAGTTCTGAAACACTCTTTCTGTAGAAAATACAAGTGGACATTCAGGGCGCTAAGAGGCCTATAGTGGAAAAAGGAATAGGTTCAAATAAAAACTACACAGAAGATATCTGTGAAACTTCTCTCTGTTCTGTGCATTCAACTAACAGAGTTGAACCTTAGTTTGGATTGAGCAGTTCTGAAACACTCTTTCTGTAGAAAATGCAAGTGGACATTCATGGCGCTAAGAGGCCCATAGTAGAAAAAGGAATATCTTCAAACAAAAACTACACAGAAGCAATCTGTGAAACTTCTTTCTGTTCTGTGCATTCAACTAACAGAGTTGAACCTCACCTTTTATTGAGCAGTTCTGAAACACTCTTTCTGTAGAAAATGCAAGTGGACATTCAGAGCGCTAAAATGCCTATAGCAGAAAAAGTAATATCTTCAAATAAAAACTACACAGAAGCATTCTGTGAAACTTCTTTTTGTTCTGTGCATTCAACTAACAGAGTTTAACCTTACTTTTGATTGAGCAGTTCTGAAACACTCTTTCTGTAGAAAATGCAATTGGACTTTCAGGGCGCTAAGAGGCCTATAGTGGAAAAGGAATATTTTCAAATAAAAACTGCAAAGAAGAAATCTGTTAAACTTCTTACTGTTCTGTGCATTCAACTAACAGAGTTGAACCTCAGTTTTGATTGAGCAGTTCTGAAACACTCTTTCTGTAGAAAATACAAGTGGACATTCAGGGGCTAAGAGGACTACAGTGGAAAAAGGAAAAATTTCACATAAAAACTACACAGAAGCTATCTGTAAAACTTCTCTCTGTTCTGTGAATTCAACTAACGAAGTTGAACCTTTCATTTGATTGAGAAGTGCTGAAACACTCTTTCTGTAGAAAATGCAAGTGGACCTTCGGAGCGCTAAGAGGCCTACAGCAGAAAAATTAATACCTCCAAATACAAACTACACAGAAGCAATCTGTGAAACTACTTACGGTTCTGTTCTTTAAACTAACACAGTTGAACCTTAGTTTTGATTGAACAGTTCTGAAACACTCTTTCTGTAGAAAATGCAAGTGGACATTCATGGTGCTAAGAGGCCTATAGTGGAAAAGGGAATATCTTCAAACAAAAACTAGAAAGAAGCAATCTGTGAAACTTCTTTCTGTTCTGTGCATTCAACTAACAGAGTTGAACCTTAGTTTTGATTGAGCAGTTCTGAAATACTCTTTCTGTATAAAATACAAATGGACATTCAGGGCGCTAAGAGGCCTATAGTGGAAAAAGAAATAGGTTCAAATAAAAACTACACAGAAGATATGTGTGAAACTTCTCTCTTTCTGTGCATTCAACTAACAGAGTTGAACATTAGGTTTGATTGAGCAGTTCTGAAACACTCTTTCTGTAGAAAATGCAAGTGGACATTCATGGCGCTAAGAGGCCCATAGTAGAAAAAGGAATGTCTTCAAACAAAAACTACACAGAAGCAATCTGTGAAACTTCTCTCTGTTCTGTGCATTCAACTAACGGAGTTGAACCTTACTTTTGATTGAGAAGTTCTGAAAAACTCTTTCTGTAGAAAATGCAAGTGGACCTTCAGAGCGCTATGAGGCCTATAGTGGAAAATGTAATACCTCCACATACAAATTTCACAGAAGCATTCTGTGAAACTTCTTTCTGTTCTTTGCATTCATCTAACAGAGTTGAACCTTACTTTTGATTGAGCACTTCTGAAACACCCTTTCTATAGAAAATGCAATTGGACATTCAGGGAACTAAGAGGCCTATAGCGGAAAAAGGAATATTTTCAAATAAAAACTGCACAGAAGTAATCTGCGAAACTTCTTACTGTTCTGTGGATTCATCTAACATAGTTGAACGGTAGTTTTATTGAGCATTTCTGAAACACTCTTTCTGTAGAAAATGCAATTGGACATTCAGGGCGCTGAGAGGCCTAAAGTGGGAAAAGGAATATCTTCAAATAAAAACCACACCGAAGCAATCTGTGAAACTTCTTACTGTTCTGTGCATTCAACTAACAGAGTTGAACCTTAGTTATTATTGAGCAGTTCTGAAACACTCTGTAGAAAATGCAAGTGATCATTCAGTGCGCTAAGAGGCCTATAGCGGAAAAATCAATACGTTCAAATAAAAACTACACAGAAGCTATCTGTGAAACTTCTTACAGTTCTGTGCATTCAACTAACCTAGTTCAACCTTACTTTTGATTGAGCGGTTCTGAAACACTCTTTCTGTAGAAAATCCAAGTGGACATTCAGGGCGCTAAGAGGCCTATGGTGGAAAAATTAATACCTTCAAATGAAAACTACACAGAAGCAATCTGTGAAACTACTTACGGTTCTGTTCTTTAAACTAACACAGTTGAACCTTAATTTTGATTGAACAGTTCTGAAACACTCTTTCTGTAGAAAATGCAAGTGGACATTCATTTCGCTAAGAGGCCTACAGTGGAAAAGGGAATGTCTTCAAACAAAAACTACAAAGAAGCGATCTGTGAAACTTCTTTCTGTTCTGTGCATTCAACTAAAAGAGTTGAACCTTAGTTTTGATTGAGCAGTTCTGAAACACTCTTTCTGTAGAAAATACAAGTGGACATTCAGGGCGCTAAGAGGCCTACAGTGGAAAAAGGAATAGGTTCAAATAAAAACTACACAGAAGATATCTGTGAAACTTCTCTCTGTTCTGTGCATTCAACTAACAGAGTTGAAACTTAGTTTTGATTGAGCAGTTCTGAAACACTCTTTCTGTAGAAAATGCAAGTGGACATTCATGGCGCTAAGAGGCCCATAGTAGAAAAAGTAATATCTTCAAACAAAAACTACACAGAAG
The DNA here is from genome assembly GCF_006542625.1 of Nomascus leucogenys. Classification (NCBI taxonomy): domain Eukaryota; kingdom Metazoa; phylum Chordata; class Mammalia; order Primates; family Hylobatidae; genus Nomascus; species Nomascus leucogenys. Next base: position 5,051 of record NW_022097406.1, read on the forward strand.
CAATCTGTGAAACTTCTTTCTATTCTGTGCATTCAACTAACAAAGTTGAATCTTACTTTTGATTGAGAATTTCTGAAACGCTCTTTCCGTAGAAAATGCAAGTGGACCTTCGGAGCGCTAAGAGGCCTACAGCGGAAAAAGTAATGTCTTCAAATAAAAACTACACAGAAGCACTCTGTGAAACTCCTTTCTGTTCTGTGCATTCAACTAACAGAGTTTAACCTTACTTTTGATTGGGCAGTTCTCAAACACTCTTTCTGTAGAAAATGCAAGTGGACATTCAGGGTGCTGAGAGGCCTACAGTGGGAAAAGGAATATCTTCAAATAAAAACCACACAGAAGCAATCTGTGAAACTTCTTACTGTTCTGTGCATTCAACTAACAGAGTTGAACCTTAGTTATTATTAAGCAGTTCTGAAACACTCTTTCTGTAGAAAATGCAAGTGAACATTGAGGGCGCTAAGAGGCCTATAGCGGAAAAGTGAATATGTTCAAATAAAAACTACACAGAAGCAATCTGTGAAACTTCTTACTGTTCTGTGCATTCAACTAACAGAGTTGAACCTTAGTTTATATTGAGCAGTTATGAAACACTCTTTCTGCAGAAAATGCAAGTGAACATTCAGGGCGCTAAGAGGCCTATAGTTGAAAAAGGTATATGTTCAAATAAAAACTACAAAGAAGCTATCTGTGAAACTTCTTACTGTTCTGTGCATTCAACTAACAGAGTTGAACCTTAGTTTATATTGAGCAGTTATGAAACACTCTTTCTGCAGAAAATGCAAGTGAACATTCAGGGCGCTAAGAGGCCTATAGTTGAAAAAGGTATATGTTCAAGTAAAAACTACAAAGAAGCTATCTGTGAAACTTCTTACAGTTCTGTGCATTCAACTGACAGTGTTCAACCTTACTTTTGATTGAGCAGTTCTGAAACACCCTTTCTGTAGAAAATGCAAGTGGACATTCAGGGCGCTAAGACGCCTATGGTGGAAAAAGGAATACCTTCCAATAAAAACTACACAGAAGCAATCTGTGAAAATTCTTACGGTTCTGTTCTTTAAACTAACACAGTTGAACCTTAATTTTGATCGAACAGTTCTGAAACACGCTTTCTGTAGAAAATGCAAGTGGACATTCATGGCGCTAAGAGGCCTATAGTGGCAAAGGGAATATCTTCAAACAAAAACTACAAAGAAGCAATCTGTGAAACTTCTTTCTGTTCTGTGCATTCAACTAACAGAGTTGAACCTTAGTTTTGATTGAGCAGTTCTGAAACACTCTTTCTGTAGAAAATGCAAGTGGAACTTCGGAGCGCTAAGAGGAGTATAGCGGAAAAAATAATATCTTCAAATAAAAACTACACAGAAGCATTCTGTGAAACTTCTTTCTGTTCTGTGCATTCAACTAACAGAGTTTAACCTCACTTTTGATTGAGCAGTTCTGAAACACTCTTACTGTAGAAAATGCAATTGGACATTCAGGGCGCTAAGAGGCCTGTAGTGGAAAAGGAATATTTTCAAATAAAAATGCACAGAAGAAATCTGTGAAACTTCTTACTGTTCTGTGCTTCAACTAACATAGTTGAACCTCAGTATTGATTGAGCAGTTCTGAAACACTCTTTCTGTAGAAAATACAAGTGGACATTCAGGGCGCTAAGAGGCCTATAGTGGAAAAAGGAATAAGTTCAAATAAAAACTACACAGAAGATATCTGTGAAACTTCTCTCTGTTCTTTGCATTCAACTAACAGAGTTGCACCTCAGTTTTGATTGAGCAGTTCTGAAACACACTTTGTGTAGAAAATACACGTGGACATTTAGGGCGCTAAGAGGACTATAGTGGAAAAAGGAAAACGTTCACATAAAAACTACACAGAAGCTATCTGTGAAACTTCTTTCTGTTCTTTGCATTCATCTAACAGAGTTGAACCTTACTTTTGATTGAGCACTTCTGAAACACCCTTTCTATAGAAAATGCAATTGGACATTCAGGGAGCTAAGAGGCCTTTAGTGGAAAAAGGAATATTTTCAAATAAAAACTGCACAGATGCAATCTGCGAAACTACTTTCTGTTCTGTACATTCAACTAACATAGTTGAACGGTAGTTTTTATTGAGCAGTTCTGAACCACTCTTTCCGTAGAAAATGAAAGTGGACTTTCAGAGCGCTGAGAGGCCTATAGTGGGAAAAGGAATATCTTCAAATAAAAACCACACAGAAGCAATATGTGAAACTTCTTACTGTTCTGTGCATTCAACTAACAGACTTGAACCTTACTTTTGATTGAGCACTTATGAAACACTCTTTCTGTAGAAAATGCAAGTGGACCTTCCGAGCACTAAGAGGCCTATAGCGGAAAAAGTAATATCTTCAAATAAAAAATACACAGAAGCATTCTGTGAAAATTCTTTCTGTTCTGTGCATTCAACTAACAGAGTTGAACCTTACTTTTGATTGAGCACTTCTGAAACACCCTTTCTATAGGAAATGCAATTGGACATTCAGGGAGCTAAGAGGCCTATAGTGGAAAAGGAATATTTTCAAATAAAAACTGCACAGAAGCAATCTGTGAAACTTCTTACTGTTCTGTGCATTCTACTAACAGAGTTGAACCTCAGTTTTGATTGAGCAGTTCTGAAACACTCTTTCTTTAGAAAATGCAAGTGAACATTCAGGGCGCTAAGAGGCCTATAGCGGAAAAATGAATATGTTCAAATAAAAACTACACAGAAGCAATCTGTGAAACTTCTTACTGTTCTGTGCATTATAATAACAGAGTTGAACCTTAGTTTATATTGAGCAGTTATGAAACACTCGTTCTGCAGAAAATACAAGTGAACATTCAGGGCGCTAAGAGGCCCATAGTTGAAAAATATATATGTTCAAATAAAAACTACAAAGAAGCTATCAGTGAAACTTCTTACAGTTCTGTGCATTCAACTAACAGAGTTCAACATTACTTTTGATTGAGCAGTTCTGAAACACCCTTTCTGTAGAAAATAAAATTGGACATTCAGGGCGCTAAGAGGCCTATAGTGGAAAAAGGAATAAGTTCAAATAAAAATTACACAGAAGATATCTGTGAAACTTCTCTCTGTTCTCTGCATTCAACTAACAGAGTTGAACCTTAGTTTTGAGTGAGCAGTTCTGAAACACTCTTTCTTTAGAAAATGCATGTGGACCTTCGGAGCGCTAAGAAGCCTACAGCGGAAAAATAAATATCTTCAAATAAAAACTACACAGAAGCATTCTGTGAAACTTCTTACAGTTCTGTGCATTCATCTAACAGAGTTTAACCTTACTTTTGATTGAGCAGTTCTGAAACACTCTTTCTGTAGAAAATGCAATTGGACATTCGGGGCGCTAAGAAGCCTATAGAGGAAACGGAATATTTTCAAATAAAAACTGCACAGAAGAAATCTGTGAAACTTCTTACTATTCTGTGCATTCAACTAACATAGTTGAACCTCAGTATTGATTGAGCAGTTCTGAAACACTCTTTCTGTAGAAAATACAAGTGGACATTCAGGGCGCAAAGAGACCTATAGTAGAAAAAGGAATAAGTTCAAATAAAAACTACACAGAAGATATCTGTGAAACTTCTCTCTGTTCTTTGCATTCAACTAACAGAGTTGCACCTCAGATTTGATTGAGCAGTTCAGAAACACTCTTTCTGTAGAAAATACAAGTGGACATTCAGGGCGCTAAGGGACTATAGTGGAAAAAGGAAAACGTTCACATAAAAACTACACAGAAGCTATCTGTGAAACTTCTTTCTGTTCTTTGAATTCATCTAACTGAGTTGAACCTTACTTTTGATTGAGCACTTCTGAAACACCCTTTCTATAGAAAATGCAATTGGACATTCAGGGAGCTAAGAGGCCTGTAGTGGAAAAAGGAATATTTTCAAATAAAAACTGCACAGAAACAATCTGCGAAACTTCTTACTGTTCTCTGCATTCAACTAACATAGTTGAACGGTAGTTTATATTGAGCAGTTCTGAAACACTCTTTCTGTAGAAAATGCAAGTGGACATTCAGGGTGCTGAGAGGCCTATAGTGGGAAAAGGAATATCTTCAAATAAAAACCACACAGAAGCAATCTGTGAAATTTCTTACTGTTCTGTGCATTCAACTAACAGAGTTGAACCTTAGTTATTATTGAGCAGTTCTGAAACACTCTTTCTGTAGAAAATGCAAGTGAACATTCAGGGCGCTAAGAGGCCTATAGCGGAAAAATGAATATGTTCAAGTAAAAACTACACAGAAGCAATCTGTGAAACTTCTTACTGTTCTGTGCAATCAACTAACAGAGTTGAACCTTAGTTTATATTGAGCAGTTATGAAACACTCTTTCTGCAGAAAATGCAAGTGAACATTCAGGGCGCAAGGAGGCCTGTAGTTTAAAAAGGTATATGTTCAAATAAAAACTACAAAGAAGCTATCAGTGAAACTTCTTACCGTTCTGTGCATTCAACTAACAGAGTTCAACCTCAGTTTTGATTGAGCACTTCTGACGCACTCTTTCTGTAGAAAATACAAATGGACATTCAGGGCGCTAAGAGGACTATAGTGGAAAAAGGAAAAATCTCACATAAAAACTACACAGAAGCTATCTGTGAAACTTCTCTCTGTTCTGTGAATTCAACTAATGGAGTTGAACCTTACTTTTGGTTGATAAGTTCTGAAACACTCTTTCTGTAGAAAATGCAGGTGGACTTTAGGAGCGCTAAGTGGCCAATAGCTGAAAAATTATACCTTCAAATACAAACTACACAGAAGCATTCTGTGAAACTACTTTCCGTTCTTTGCATTCATCTAACAGAGTTGAACCTTACTTTTGATTGAGCACATCTGAAACACCCTTTCTATAGAAAATGCAATTGGACTTTCAGGGAGCTAAGAGGCCTATAGTGGAAAAAGGAATATTTTCAAATAAAAACTGCACAGAAGCAATCTGCGAAACTTCTTACTGTTCTGTGCATTCAACTAATATAGTTGAACGTTAGTTTTTATTGGGCAGTTCTGAAACACTCTTTCTGTAGAAAATGCAAGTGGACATTCAGGGCGCTGAGAGGCCTATAGTGGGAAAAGGAATATCTTCAAATAAAAACCACACAGAAGCAATCTGTGAAACTTCTTACTGTTCTGTGCATTCAAGTAACAGAGTTGAACCTTACTTTTGATTGAGCACTTATGAAACACTCTTTCTGTAGAAAATGCAAGTGGACCTTCCGAGCACTAAGAGGCCTATAGCGGAAAAAGTAATATCTTCAAATAAAAAATACACAGAAGCATTCTGTGAAAATTCTTTCTGTTCTGTGCATTCAACTAACAGAGTTGAACCTTACTTTTGATTGAGCACTTCTGAAACACCCTTTCTATAGAAAATGCAATTGGACATTCAGGGTGCTAAGAGGCCTATAGTGGAAAAGGAATATTTTCAAATAAAAACTGCACAGAAGTAATCTGTGAAACTTCTTACTGTTCTGTGCATTCAACTAACAGAGTTGAACCTTAGTTTTTATTGAGCAGTTCTGAAACACTCTTTCTGTAGAAAATACAAGTGGACATTCATGGAGCTAAGATGCCCATATTAGAAAAAGGAATATCTTCAAACAAAAACTACAGAGAAGCAATCTGTGAAACTTCTTACTGTTCTGTGCATTCAACTAACAGAGTTGAACCTTAGTTATTATTGAGCAGTTCTGAAACACTCTTTCTGTAGAAAATGCAAGTGAACATTCAGGGCGCTAAGAGGCCTATAGCGGAAAAATGAATATGTTCAAATAAAAACTACACAGAAGCAATCTGTGAAAATTCTTACTGTTCTGTGCATTCTACTAACAGAGTTGAACCTTAGTTAATATTGAGCAGTTATGAAACTCTCTTTCTGCAGAAAATGCAAGTGAACATTCAGGGGGCTAAGAGACCTATAGTTGAAAAAGGTATATGTTCAAATAAAAAGTACAAAGAAGCTATCTGAGAAACTTCTAACAGTTCTGTGCATTCAACTAACATAGTTCAACCTTACTTTTGATTGAGCAGTTCTGAAACACACTTTCTGTAGAAAATGCAACTGGACATTCAGGACGCTAAGAGGCCTATGGTGGAAAAAGGAATACCTTCAAATAAAAACTACACAGAAGCAATCTGTGAAACTTCTTACAGTTCTGTTCTTTAAACTAACACAGTTGAACCTTAATTTTGATTGAACAGTTCTGAAACACTCTTTCTCTAGAAAATGCAAGTGGACATTCATGGCGCTAAGAGGCCTATAGCGGAAAAGGGAATATCTTCAAATAAAAACTACAAAGAAGCAATCTGTGAAATTTCTTTCTGTTCTGTGCTTCAACTAACATAGTTGAACCTTAGTTTTGATTGAGCAGTTCTGAAACACTCTTTCTGTAGAAAATTCAAGTGGACATTCAGGGCGCTTAGAGGCCTGTAGTGGAAAAAGGAATATGTTCAAATAAAAACTACACAGAAGATATATGTGAAACTTCTCTATGTTCTGTGAATTCAACTAACAGTGTTGAACCTTAGTTTTGAGTGAGCAGTTCTGAAACACTCTTTCTTTAGAAAATGCATGTGGACCTTCGGAACGCTAAGAAGCCTACGGCGGAAAAATAAATATCTTCAAATAAAAACTACACAGAAGCATTCTGTGAAACTTCTTACAGTTCTCTGCATTCATCTAACAGAGTTTAACCTTACATTTGATTGAGCAGTTCTGAAACACTCTTTCTGTAGAAAATGCAATTGGACATTCGGGGCGCTAAGAAGCCTATAGAGGAAACGGAATATTTTCAAATAAAAACTGCACAGAAGAAATCTGTGAAACTTCTTACTATTCTGGCATTCAACTAACATAGTTGAACCTCAGTATTGATTGAGCAGTTCTGAAACACTCTTTCTGTAGAAAATACAAGTGGACATTCAGGGCGCTAAGAGGCCTATAGTGGAAAAAGGAATAAGTTCAAATAAAAACTACACAGAAGATATCTGTGAAACTTCTCTCTGTTCTTTGCATTCAACTAACAGAGTTGCACCTCAGTTTTGATTGAGCAGTTCTGAAACACACTTTGTGTAGAAAATACACGTGGACATTTAGGGCGCTAAGAGGACTATAGTGGAAAAAGGAAAACGTTCACATAAAAACTACACAGAAGCTATCTGTGAAACTTCTTTCTGTTCTTTGCATTCATCTAACAGAGTTGAACCTTACTTTGATTGAGCACTTCTGAAACACCCTTTCTATAGAAAATGCAATTGGACATTCAGGGAGCTAAGAGGCCTTTAGTGGAAAAAGGAATATTTTCAAATAAAAACTGCACAGATGCAATCTGCGAAACTACTTTCTGTTCTGTACATTCAACTAACATAGTTGAACGGTAGTTTTATTGAGCAGTTCTGAACCACTCTTTCCGTAGAAAATGAAAGTGGACTTCAGAGCGCTGAGAGGCCTATAGTGGGAAAAGGAATATCTTCAAATAAAAACCACACAGAAGCAATATGTGAAACTTCTTACTGTTCTGTGCATTCAACTAACAGACTTGAACCTTACTTTTGATTGAGCACTTATGAAACACTCTTTCTGTAGAAAATGCAAGTGGACCTTCCGAGCACTAAGAGGCCTATAGCGGAAAAAGTAATATCTTCAAATAAAAAATACACAGAAGCATTCTGTGAAAATTCTTTCTGTTCTGTGCATTCAACTAACAGAGTTGAACCTTACTTTGATTGAGCACTTCTGAAACACCCTTTCTTTAGAAAATGCAATTGGACATTCAGGGTGCTAAGAGGCCTATAGTGGAAAAGGAATATTTTCAAATAAAAACTGCACAGAAGAAATCTGTGAAACTTCTTACTGTTCTGTGCATTCAACTAACAGATTTGAACCTCAGTTTTGATTGAGCAGTTCTGAAACACTCTTTCTGTAGAAAATGCAAGTGAACATTCAGGGCGCTAAGAGGCCTATAGCGGAAAAATGAATATGTTCAAATAAAAACTACACAGAAGCAATCTGTGAAACTTCTTACTGTTCTGTGCATTATAATAACAGAGTTGAACCTTAGTTTATATTGAGCAGTTATGAAACACTCGTTCTGCAGAAAATACAAGTGAACATTCAGGGCGCTAAGAGGCCCATAGTTGAAAAATATATATGTTAAAATAAAAACTACAAAGAAGCTATCAGTGAAACTTCTTACAGTTCTGTGCATTCAACTAACAGAGTTCAACATTACTTTTGATTGAGCAGTTCTGAAACACCCTTTCTGTCGAAAATAAAATTGGACATTCAGGGCGCTAAGAGGCCTATAGTGGAAAAAGGAATAAGTTCAAATAAAAACTACACAGAAGATAAATGTGAAACTTCTCTCTGTTCTCTGCATTCAACTAACAGAGTTGAACCTTAGTTTTGATTGAGCAGTTCTGAAACACTCTTTCTGTAGAAAATACAAGTGGACATTCATGGAGCTAAGATGCCCATATTAGAAAAAGGAATATCTTCAAACAAAAACTACAGAGAAGCAATCTGTGAAACTTCTTACTGTTCTGTGCATTCAACTAACAGACTTGAACCTTAGTTATTATTGAGCAGTTCTGAAACACTCTTTCTGTAGAAAATGCAAGTGAACATTCAGGGCGCTAAGAGGCCTATAGCGGAAAAATGAATATGTTCAAATAAAAACTACACAGAAGCAATCTGTGAAAATTCTTACTGTTCTGTGCATTCTACTAACAGAGTTGAACCTTAGTTAATATTGAGCAGTTATGAAACTCTCTTTCTGCAGAAAATGCAAGTGAACATTCAGGGGGCTAAGAGACCTATAGTTGAAAAAGGTATATGTTCAAATAAAACGTACAAAGAAGCTATCTGAGAAACTTCTTACAGTTCTGTGCATTCAACTAACATAGTTCAACCTTACTTTTGATTGAGCAGTTCTGAAACACACTTTCTGTAGAAAATGCAACTGGACATTCAGGACGCTAAGAGGCCTATGGTGGAAAAAGGAATACCTTCAAATAACAACTACACAGAAGCAATCTGTGAAACTTCTTACAGTTCTGTTCTTTAAACTAACAGAGTTGAACCTTAATTTTGATTGAACAGTTCTGAAACACTCTTTCTGTAGAAAATGCAAGTGGACATTCATGGCGCTAAGAGGCCTATAGCGGAAAAGGGAATATCTTCAAACAAAAACTACAAAGAAGCAATCTGTGAAATTTCTTTCTGTTCTGTGCATTCAACTAACAGAGTTGAACCTTAGTTTTGATTGAGCAGTTCTGAAACACTCTTTCTGTAGAAAATACAAGTGGACATTCAGGGCGCTTAGAGGCCTGTAGTGGAAAAAGGAATATGTTCAAATAAAAACTACACAGAAGATATATGTGAAACTTCTCTATGTTCTGTGAATTCAACTAACAGTGTTGAACCTTAGTTTTGATTGAGCAGTTCTGAAACACTCTTTCTTTAGAAAATGCATGTGGACCTTCGGAGCGCTAAGAAGCCTACGGCGGAAAAATAAATATCTTCAAATAAAAACTACACAGAAGCATTCTGTGAAACTTCTTACAGTTCTGTGCATTCATCTAACAGAGTTTAACCTTACATTTGATTGAGCAGTTCTGAAACACTCTTTCTGTAGAAAATGCAATTGGACATTCGGGGCGCTAAGAAGCCTATAGAGGAAACGGAATATTTTCAAATAAAACTGCACAGAAGAAATCTGTGAAACTTCTTACTATTCTGTGCATTCAACTAACATAGTTGAACCTCAGTATTGATTGAGCAGTTCTGAAACACTCTTTCTGTAGAAAATACAAGTGGACATTCAGGGCGCTAAGAGGCCTATAGTGGAAAAAGGAATAAGTTCAAATAAAAACTACACAGAAGATATCTGTGAAACTTCTCTCTGTTCTTTGCATTCAACTAACAGAGTTGCACCTCAGTTTTGATTGAGCAGTTCTGAAACACACTTTGTGTAGAAAATACACGTGGACATTTAGGGCGCTAAGAGGACTATAGTGGAAAAAGGAAAACGTTCACATAAAAACTACACAGAAGCTATCTGTGAAACTTCTTTCTGTTCTTTGCATTCAACTAACAGAGTTGAACCTTACTTTTGATTGAGCACTTCTGAAACACCCTTTCTATAGAAAATGCAATTGGACATTCAGGGAGCTAAGAGGCTTTAGTGGAAAAAGGAATATTTTCAAATAAAAACTGCACAGATGCAATCTGCGAAACTACTTTCTGTTCTGTACATTCAACTAACATAGTTGAACGGTAGTTTTTATTGAGCAGTTCAGAACCAATCTTTCCGTAGAAAATGAAAGTGGACTTTCAGAGCGCTGAGAGGCCTATAGTGGGAAAAGGAATATCTTCAAATAAAAACCACACAGAAGCAATATGTGAAACTTCTTACTGTTCTGTGCATTCAACTAACAGACTTGAACCTTACTTTTGATTGAGCACTTATGAAACACTCTTCTGTAGAAAATGCAAGTGGACCTTCCGAGCACTAAGAGGCCTATAGCGGAAAAAGTAATATCTTCAAATAAAAAATACACAGAAGCATTCTGTGAAAATTCTTTCTGTTCTGTGCATTCAACTAACAGAGTTGAACCTTACTTTTGATTGAGCACTTCTGAAACACCCTTTCTATAGAAAATGCAATTGGACATTCAGGGAGCTAAGAGGCCTATAGTGGAAAAGGAATATTTTCAAATAAAAACTGCACAGAAGCAATCTGTGAAACTTCTTACTGTTCTGTGCATTCTACTAACAGAGTTGAACCTCAGTTTTGATTGAGCAGTTCTGAAACACTCTTTCTTTAGAAAATGCAAGTGAACATTCAGGGCGCTAAGAGGCCTATAGCGGAAAAATGAATATGTTCAAATAAAAACTACACAGAAGCAATCTGTGAAACTTCTTACTGTTCTGTGCATTATAATAACAGAGTTGAACCTTAGTTTATATTGAGCAGTTATGAAACACTCGTTCTGCAGAAAATACAAGTGAACATTCAGGGCGCTAAGAGGCCCATAGTTGAAAAATATATATGTTCAAATAAAAACTACAAAGAAGCTATCAGTGAAACTTCTTACAGTTCTGTGCATTCAACTAACAGAGTTCAACATTACTTTTGATTGAGCAGTTCTGAAACACCCTTTCTGTAGAAAATAAAATTGGACATTCAGGGCGCTAAGAGGCCTATAGTGGAAAAAGGAATAAGTTCAAATAAAAATTACACAGAAGATATCTGTGAAACTTCTCTCTGTTCTCTGCATTCAACTAACAGAGTTGAACCTTAGTTTTGAGTGAGCAGTTCTGAAACACTCTTTCTTTAGAAAATGCATGTGGACCTTCGGAGCGCTAAGAAGCCTACAGCGGAAAAATAAATATCTTCAAATAAAAACTACACAGAAGCATTCTGTGAAACTTCTTACAGTTCTGTGCATTCATCTAACAGAGTTTAACCTTACTTTTGATTGAGCAGTTCTGAAACACTCTTTCTGTAGAAAATGCAATTGGACATTCGGGGCGCTAAGAAGCCTATAGAGGAAACGGAATATTTTCAAATAAAAACTGCACAGAAGAAATCTGTGAAACTTCTTACTATTCTGTGCATTCAACTAACATAGTTGAACCTCAGTATTGATTGAGCAGTTCTGAAACACTCTTTCTGTAGAAAATACAAGTGGACATTCATGGAGCTAAGATGCCCATATTAGAAAAAGGAATATCTTCAAACAAAAACTACAGAGAAGCAATCTGTGAAACTTCTTACTGTTCTGTGCATTCAACTAACAGACTTGAACCTTAGTTATTATTGAGCAGTTCTGAAACACTCTTTCTGTAGAAAATGCAAGTGAACATTCAGGGCGCTAAGAGGCCTATAGCGGAAAAATGAATATGTTCAAATAAAAACTACACAGAAGCAATCTGTGAAACTTCTTACTGTTCTGTGCATTATAATAACAGAGTTGAACCTTAGTTTATATTGAGCAGTTATGAAACACTCGTTCTGCAGAAAATACAAGTGAACATTCAGGGCGCTAAGAGGCCCATAGTTGAAAAATATATATGTTAAAATAAAAACTACAAAGAAGCTATCAGTGAAACTTCTTACAGTTCTGTGCATTCAACTAACAGAGTTCAACATTACTTTTGATTGAGCAGTTCTGAAACACCCTTTCTGTCGAAAATAAAATTGGACATTCAGGGCGCTAAGAGGCCTATAGTGGAAAAAGGAATAAGTTCAAATAAAAACTACACAGAAGATAAATGTGAAACTTCTCTCTGTTCTCTGCATTCAACTAACAGAGTTGAACCTTAGTTTTGATTGAGCAGTTCTGAAACACTCTTTCTGTAGAAAATACAAGTGGACATTCATGGAGCTAAGATGCCCATATTAGAAAAAGGAATATCTTCAAACAAAAACTACAGAGAAGCAATCTGTGAAACTTCTTACTGTTCTGTGCATTCAACTAACAGACTTGAACCTTAGTTATTATTGAGCAGTTCTGAAACACTCTTTCTGTAGAAAATGCAAGTGAACATTCAGGGCGCTAAGAGGCCTATAGCGGAAAAATGAATATGTTCAAATAAAAACTACACAGAAGCAATCTGTGAAAATTCTTACTGTTCTGTGCATTCTACTAACAGAGTTGAACCTTAGTTAATATTGAGCAGTTATGAAACTCTCTTTCTGCAGAAAATGCAAGTGAACATTCAGGGGGCTAAGAGACCTATAGTTGAAAAAGGTATATGTTCAAATAAAACGTACAAAGAAGCTATCTGAGAAACTTCTTACAGTTCTGTGCATTCAACTAACATAGTTCAACCTTACTTTTGATTGAGCAGTTCTGAAACACCCTTTCTGTAGAAAATGCAACTGGACATTCAGGACGCTAAGAGGCCTATGGTGGAAAAAGGAATACCTTCAAATAAAAACTACACAGAAGCAATCTGTGAAACTTCTTACAGTTCTGTTCTTTAAACTAACAGAGTTGAACCTTAATTTTGATTGAACAGTTCTGAAACACTCTTTCTGTAGAAAATGCAAGTGGACATTCGAAGCGCTAAGAGGCCTATAGCGGAAAAGGGAATATCTTCAAACAAAAACTACAAAGAAGCAATCTGTGAAATTTCTTTCTGTTCTGTGCATTCAACTAACAGAGTTGAACCTTAGTTTTGATTGAGCAGTTCTGAAACACTCTTTCTGTAGAAAATACAAGTGGACATTCAGGGCGCTAAGAGGCCTATAGTGGAAAAAGGAATAAGTTCAAATAAAAACTACACAGAAGATATCTGTGAAACTTCTCTCTGTTCTTTGCATTCAACTAACAGAGTTGCACCTCAGTTTTGATTGAGCAGTTCTGAAACACACTTTGTGTAGAAAATACACGTGGACATTTAGGGCGCTAAGAGGACTATAGTGGAAAAAGGAAAACGTTCACATAAAAACTACACAGAAGCTATCTGTGAAACTTCTTTCTGTTCTTTGCATTCATCTAACAGAGTTGAACCTTACTTTAGATTGAGCACTTCTGAAACACCCTTTCTATAGAAAATGCAATTGGACATTCAGGGAGCTAAGAGGCCTTTAGTGGAAAAAGGAATATTTTCAAATAAAAACTGCACAGATGCAATCTGCGAAACTACTTTCTGTTCTGTACATTCAACTAACATAGTTGAACGGTAGTTTTTATTGAGCAGTTCTGAACCATCTTTCCGTAGAAAATGAAAGTGGACTTTCAGAGCGCTGAGAGGCCTATAGTGGGAAAAGGAATATCTTCAAATAAAAACCACACAGAAGCAATATGTGAAACTTCTTACTGTTCTGTGCATTCAACTAACAGACTTGAACCTTACTTTTGATTGAGCACTTATGAAACACTCTTTCTGTAGAAAATGCAAGTGGACCTTCCGAGCACTAAGAGGCCTATAGCGGAAAAAGTAATATCTTCAAATAAAAAATACACAGAAGCATTCTGTGAAAATTCTTTCTGTTCTGTGCATTCAACTAACAGAGTTGAACCTTACTTTTGATTGAGCACTTCTGAAACACCCTTTCTATAGAAATGCAATTGGACATTCAGGGAGCTAAGAGGCCTATAGTGGAAAAGGAATATTTTCAAATAAAAACTGCACAGAAGCAATCTGTGAAACTTCTTACTGTTCTGTGCATTCTACTAACAGAGTTGAACCTCAGTTTTGATTGAGCAGTTCTGAAACACTCTTTCTTTAGAAAATGCAAGTGAACATTCAGGGCGCTAAGAGGCCTATAGCGGAAAAATGAATATGTTCAAATAAAAACTACACAGAAGCAATCTGTGAAACTTCTTACTGTTCTGTGCATTATAATAACAGAGTTGAACCTTAGTTTATATTGAGCAGTTATGAAACACTCGTTCTGCAGAAAATACAAGTGAACATTCAGGGCGCTAAGAGGCCCATAGTTGAAAAATATATATGTTCAAATAAAAACTACAAAGAAGCTATCAGTGAAACTTCTTACAGTTCTGTGCATTCAACTAACAGAGTTCAACATTACTTTTGATTGAGCAGTTCTGAAACACCCTTTCTGTAGAAAATAAAATTGGACATTCAGGGCGCTAAGAGGCCTATAGTGGAAAAAGGAATAAGTTCAAATAAAAATTACACAGAAGATATCTGTGAAACTTCTCTCTGTTCTCTGCATTCAACTAACAGAGTTGAACCTTAGTTTTGAGTGAGCAGTTCTGAAACACTCTTTCTTTAGAAAATGCATGTGGACCTTCGGAGCGCTAAGAAGCCTACAGCGGAAAAATAAATATCTTCAAATAAAAACTACACAGAAGCATTCTGTGAAACTTCTTACAGTTCTGTGCATTCATCTAACAGAGTTTAACCTTACTTTTGATTGAGCAGTTCTGAAACACTCTTTCTGTAGAAAATGCAATTGGACATTCGGGGCGCTAAGAAGCCTATAGAGGAAACGGAATATTTTCAAATAAAAACTGCACAGAAGAAATCTGTGAAACTTCTTACTATTCTGTGCATTCAACTAACATAGTTGAACCTCAGTATTGATTGAGCAGTTCTGAAACACTCTTTCTGTAGAAAATACAAGTGGACATTCAGGGCGCAAAGAGACCTATAGTAGAAAAAGGAATAAGTTCAAATAAAAACTACACAGAAGATATCTGTGAAACTTCTCTCTGTTCTTTGCATTCAACTAACAGAGTTGCACCTCAGATTTGATTGAGCAGTTCAGAAACACTCTTTCTGTAGAAAATACAAGTGGACATTCAGGGCGCTAAGGGGACTATAGTGGAAAAAGGAAAACGTTCACATAAAAACTACACAGAAGCTATCTGTGAAACTTCTTTCTGTTCTTTGAATTCATCTAACTGAGTTGAACCTTACTTTTGATTGAGCACTTCTGAAACACCCTTTCTATAGAAAATGCAATTGGACATTCAGGGAGCTAAGAGGCCTGTAGTGGAAAAAGGAATATTTTCAAATAAAAACTGCACAGAAACAATCTGCGAAACTTCTTACTGTTCTCTGCATTCAACTAACATAGTTGAACGGTAGTTTATATTGAGCAGTTCTGAAACACTCTTTCTGCAGAAAATACAAGTGAACATTCAGGGCGCTAAGAGGCCCATAGTTGAAAAATATATATGTTAAAATAAAAACTACAAAGAAGCTATCAGTGAAACTTCTTACAGTTCTGTGCATTCAACTAACAGAGTTCAACATTACTTTTGATTGAGCAGTTCTGAAACACCCTTTCTGTCGAAAATAAAATTGGACATTCAGGGCGCTAAGAGGCCTATAGTGGAAAAAGGAATAAGTTCAAATAAAAACTACACAGAAGATAAATGTGAAACTTCTCTCTGTTCTCTGCATTCAACTAACAGAGTTGAACCTTAGTTTTGATTGAGCAGTTCTGAAACACTCTTTCTGTAGAAAATACAAGTGGACATTCATGGAGCTAAGATGCCCATATTAGAAAAAGGAATATCTTCAAACAAAAACTACAGAGAAGCAATCTGTGAAACTTCTTACTGTTCTGTGCATTCAACTAACAGACTTGAACCTTAGTTATTATTGAGCAGTTCTGAAACACTCTTTCTGTAGAAAATGCAAGTGAACATTCAGGGCGCTAAGAGGCCTATAGCGGAAAAATGAATATGTTCAAATAAAAACTACACAGAAGCAATCTGTGAAAATTCTTACTGTTCTGTGCATTCTACTAACAGAGTTGAACCTTAGTTAATATTGAGCAGTTATGAAACTCTCTTTCTGCAGAAAATGCAAGTGAACATTCAGGGGCTAAGAGACCTATAGTTGAAAAAGGTATATGTTCAAATAAAACGTACAAAGAAGCTATCTGAGAAACTTCTTACAGTTCTGTGCATTCAACTAACATAGTTCAACCTTACTTTTGATTGAGCAGTTCTGAAACACCCTTTCTGTAGAAAATGCAACTGGACATTCAGGACGCTAAGAGGCCTATGGTGGAAAAAGGAATACCTTCAAATAAAAACTACACAGAAGCAATCTGTGAAACTTCTTACAGTTCTGTTCTTTAAACTAACACAGTTGAACCTTAATTTTGATTGAACAGTTCTGAAACACTCTTTCTCTAGAAAATGCAAGTGGACATTCATGGCGCTAAGAGGCCTATAGCGGAAAAGGGAATATCTTCAAACAAAAACTACAAAGAAGCAATCTGTGAAATTTCTTTCTGTTCTGTGCATTCAACTAACAGAGTTGAACCTTAGTTTTGATTGAGCAGTTCTGAAACACTCTTTCTGTAGAAAATACAAGTGGACATTCAGGGCGCTTAGAGGCCTGTAGTGGAAAAAGGAATATGTTCAAATAAAAACTACACAGAAGATATATGTGAAACTTCTCTATGTTCTGTGAATTCAACTAACAGTGTTGAACCTTAGTTTTGAGTGAGCAGTTCTGAAACACTCTTTCTTTAGAAAATGCATGTGGACCTTCGGAGCGCTAAGAAGCCTACGGCGGAAAAATAAATATCTTCAAATAAAAACTACACAGAAGCATTCTGTGAAACTTCTTACAGTTCTGTGCATTCATCTAACAGAGTTTAACCTTACATTTGATTGAGCAGTTCTGAAACACTCTTTCTGTAGAAAATGCAATTGGACATTCGGGGCGCTAAGAAGCCTATAGAGGAAACGGAATATTTTCAAATAAAAACTGCACAGAAGAAATCTGTGAAACTTCTTACTATTCTGTGCATTCAACTAACATAGTTGAACCTCAGTATTGATTGAGCAGTTCTGAAACACTCTTTCTGTAGAAAATACAAGTGGACATTCAGGGCGCTAAGAGGCCTATAGTGGAAAAAGGAATAAGTTCAAATAAAAACTACACAGAAGATATCTGTGAAACTTCTCTCTGTTCTTTGCATTCAACTAACAGAGTTGCACCTCAGTTTTGATTGAGCAGTTCTGAAACACACTTTGTGTAGAAAATACACGTGGACATTTAGGGCGCTAAGAGGACTATAGTGGAAAAAGGAAAACGTTCACATAAAAACTACACAGAAGCTATCTGTGAAACTTCTTTCTGTTCTTTGCATTCATCTAACAGAGTTGAACCTTACTTTTGATTGAGCACTTCTGAAACACCCTTTCTATAGAAAATGCAATTGGACATTCAGGGAGCTAAGAGGCCTTTAGTGGAAAAAGGAATATTTTCAAATAAAAACTGCACAGATGCAATCTGCGAAACTACTTTCTGTTCTGTACATTCAACTAACATAGTTGAACGGTAGTTTTTATTGAGCAGTTCTGAACCAATCTTTCCGTAGAAAATGAAAGTGGACTTTCAGAGCGCTGAGAGGCCTATAGTGGGAAAAGGAATATCTTCAAATAAAAACCACACAGAAGCAATATGTGAAACTTCTTACTGTTCTGTGCATTCAACTAACAGAGTTGAACCTTACTTTTGATTGAGCACTTATGAAACACTCTTTCTGTAGAAAATGCAAGTGGACCTTCCGAGCACTAAGAGGCCTATAGCGGAAAAAGTAATATCTTCAAATAAAAAATACACAGAAGCATTCTGTGAAAATTCTTTCTGTTCTGTGCATTCAACTAACAGAGTTGAACCTTACTTTTGATTGAGCACTTCTGAAACACCCTTTCTATAGGAAATGCAATTGGACATTCAGGGAGCTAAGAGGCCTATAGTGGGAAAAGGAATATTTTCAAATAAAAACTACACAGAAGCAATCTGTGAAACTTCTTACTGTTCTGTGCATTCTACTAACAGAGTTGAACCTCAGTTTTGATTGAGCAGTTCTGAAACACTCTTTCTTTAGAAAATGCAAGTGTACATTCAGGGCGCTAAGAGGCCTATAGCGGAAAAATGAATATGTTCAAATAAAAACTACACAGAAGCAATCTGTGAAACTTCTTACTGTTCTGTGCATTATAATAACAGAGTTGAACCTTAGTTTATATTGAGCAGTTATGAAACACTCGTTCTGCAGAAAATACAAGTGAACATTCAGGGCGCTAAGAGGCCCATAGTTGAAAAATATATATGTTCAAATAAAAACTACAAAGAAGCTATCAGTGAAACTTCTTACAGTTCTGTGCATTCAACTAACAGAGTTCAACATTACTTTTGATTGAGCAGTTCTGAAACACCCTTTCTGTAGAAAATAAAATTGGACATTCAGGGCGCTAAGAGGCCTATAGTGGAAAAAGGAATAAGTTCAAATAAAAATTACACAGAAGATATCTGTGAAACTTCTCTCTGTTCTCTGCATTCAACTAACAGAGTTGAACCTTAGTTTTGAGTGAGCAGTTCTGAAACACTCTTTCTTTAGAAAATGCATGTGGACCTTCGGAGCGCTAAGAAGCCTACAGCGGAAAATAAATATCTTCAAATAAAAACTACACAGAAGCATTCTGTGAAACTTCTTACAGTTCTGTGCATTCATCTAACAGAGTTTAACCTTACTTTTGATTGAGCAGTTCTGAAACACTCTTTCTGTAGAAAATGCAATTGGACATTCGGGGCGCTAAGAAGCCTATAGAGGAAACGGAATATTTTCAAATAAAAACTGCACAGAAGAAATCTGTGAAACTTCTTACTATTCTGTGCATTCAACTAACATAGTTGAACCTCAGTATTGATTGAGCAGTTCTGAAACACTTTTCTGTAGAAAATACAAGTGGACATTCAGGGCGCAAAGAGACCTATAGTAGAAAAAGGAATAAGTTCAAATAAAAACTACACAGAAGTATCTGTGAAACTTCTCCTCTGTTCTTTGCATTCAACTAACAGAGTTGCACCTCAGATTTGATTGAGCAGTTCAGAAACACTCTTCTGTAGAAATACAAGTGGACATTCAGGGCGCTAAGGGGACTATGTGGAAAAAGGAAAACGTTCACATAAAAACTACACAGAAGCTATCTGTGAAACTTTTCTGTTTTGAATTCATCTAACTGAGTTGAACCTTACTTTGATTGAGCACTTCTGAAACACCCTTTCTATAGAAAATGCAATTGGACATTCAGGGAGCTAAGAGGCCTGTAGTGGAAAAAGGAATATTTTCAAATAAAACTGCACAGAAACAATCTGCGAAACTTCTTACTGTTCTCTGCATTCAACTAACATAGTTGAACGGTAGTTTATATTGAGGCAGTTCTGAAAC
>NW_022097407.1:0-22867 GCF_006542625.1 Nomascus leucogenys
TCAACTAACCGAGTTGAAGTTTACTTTTGATTGAGCAGTTCTGAAACACTATTTCTGTAGAAACTGCGTGTGGACATTTGGAGCGCTAAGGGGCCTATATGAAAAAGGAATATCTTCAATTAAAAACTACACAGAAGCATTCTGTGAAACTTCTTTCTTTCTGTGCATTCAACTAACGAGATGAAGCTTACTTTTGACTGAGCAGTTCTGAAACACTCTTTCTGTACATACTGCAAGTGGAAATTCTGAACGCTAAGGGGCCTATTTTGGAAAAAGGATATCTTCAAATAAAAACTACACAGAAGCATTCTGTGAAACTTCTTTCTGTTCTGTGCATTCAACTAACAGAGTTGAAGCTTACTTTTGATTGAGCAGTTCTGAAATACCCTTTCTGTAGAAACTGCAAGTTGACATTCTGAGCGCTAAGGGTCCTATAATGGAAAAAGGAATATCTCCAAATAAAAACTACACAGAAAGATTCTGTGAAACTTCTTTCTTTCTGTGCATTCAACTCACAGAGTTGAAGCTTACTTTTGATTGAGCCGTTCTGAAACACACTTTCTGTAGAAACTGCATGTGGATATTCGGAGCGCTAAGGAACCTATAGTGGAAAAAGGAATATCTTCAAATAAAAACTACACAGAAGCATTCAGTGAAACTTCATTCTGTTCTGTACATTCAACTAACAGAGATGAAGCTTACTTTTGATTGAGCAGTTCTGAAACACTCTTTCTGTAGAAACTGCAAGTGGATATTCGGAGATCTAAGGGGCCCATAGTGGAAAAAGGAATATCTTCAAAGTAAAACTGCACAGAAGCATTCTGTGAAACTTCTTTCTGTTCTGTGCATTCAACTAACAGAGCTGAAGCTTACATTTGATTGAGCAGTTCTGAAACACTCTTTCTGTAGAAACAGCACCTGGAAATTCGGTGTGCTAATGGGCCTACAGTGGAAAAAGGAATATCTTCAAATAAAAACTACACAAAAGCATTCTGTGAAACTTCTTTCTGTTCTGTACATTCATCTAACAGAGTTGAAGCTTACTTTTGATTGAGCAGTTCTGAAACACACTTTCTGTAGAAACTGCATGTGGACATTCAGAGCGCTAAGGAACCTATAGTGGAAAAAGGAATATTTTCAAATGGAAACTACACAGAAGCATGCTGTGAAACTTCTTTCTGTTCTGTGCCTTTAACTAACAGAGTTGACGCTTACTTTTGGGTGAGTAGTTCTGAAACACTCTTTCTGTAGAAACTGCAAGTGGACATTCTGAAGGCTAAGGTGCCTATAGTGGAAAAAGGGATATCTTCAAATAAAAACTACACAGAAGCATTCAGTGAAACTTCTTTCTGTTCTGTGCATTCAACTAACAAGTTGAAGCTTTCTTTTGATTGAGCACTTCTGAAACACTCTTTCTGTAGAAACTGCAAGTTGACATTCTGTGCGCTAAGGGACCTATAGTGGAAAAAGGAATATCTCCAAATAAAAACTACACAGAAAGTTTCTGTGAAACTTCTTTCTGTTCTGTGCATTCAACTCACAGAGTTGAAGGTTACTTTTGATTCAGCAGTTCTGAAACACACTTTCTGTAGAAACTGCATGTGGTCATTCGGAGCGCTAAGGAACCTATAGTGGAAAAAGGAATATCTTCAAATAAAAACTACACAGAAGCATTCTGTGAAACTACTTTCTGTTCTGTGAATTCAACTAACAGAGTTGAAGCTTACTTTTGATTGAGCAGTTCTGAAACCCTCTTTCTGTAGAAACTGCAAGCGGACACACGGAGTGCTAAGGGGCCTAGAGTGGAAAGAGGAATATCTTCAAATAAAAACTACACAGCAGCATTCTGTGAAACTTCTTTCTGTTCTCTCAATTCAACTAACAGTGTTGAAGCTTACTTTGGATCGAGCAGTTCTGAAAAACTCTTTGTGTAGAAACGGCATGGGGACATTCGGAGCGCTAAGGGGCCTGTAGTGGAAAAAGGAATATCTTCAAATAAAAACTACACAGAAGCATACAGTGAAACTTCTTTCTCTTCTGTGCATTCAACTAAAAGAGTTGAAGCTAAAAAAAAAAAAAAAAAAAAAAAAAAAAAAAAAAAAAAAAAAAAAAAAAAAAAAAAAAAAAAAAAAAAAAAAAAAAAAAAAAAAAAAAAAAAAAAGCTTACTTTTGATTGAGCAGTTCTGAAGCACTCTTTCTGTAGAAACTGCAATTGGACATTCTAACGGTAATGGGCCTATAGTGGAAAAAGGAATATCTTCAAATAAAAACTACACAGAAGCATTCTGTGAAACTTCTTTCTGTTCTGTGCATTCAACTAACAGAGTTGAAGCTTACTTTTGATTGAGCAGTTCTGAAACACACTTTTTGTAGAAACTGCAATTGGACATTCGGAGCGCTAAGGGGCCTGTAGTGGAAAAAGGGATATCACCAAATAAAGACTACACAGAAGCATTCTGTGAAGCTTCTTTCTGTTCTGTGCATTCAACTAACCGAGTTGAAGTTTACTTTTGATTGAGCAGTTCTGAAACACTATTTCTGTAGAAACTGCGTGTGGACATTGGAGCGCTAAGGGCCTATATTTGAAAAAGGAATATCTTCAATTAAAAACTACACAGAAGCATTCTGTGAAACTTCTTTCTCTTCTGTGCATTCAACTAACGGAGATGAAGCTTACTTTTGACTGAGCAGTTCTGAAACACTCTTTCTGTACATACTGCAAGTGGAAATTCTGAACGCTAAGGGCCTATTTTGGAAAAAGGATATCTTCAAATAAAAACTACACAGAAGCATTCTGTGAAACTTCTTTCTGTTCTGTGCATTCAACTAACAGAGTTGAAGCTTACTTTTGATTGAGCAGTTCTGAAATACCCTTTCTGTAGAAACTGCAAGTTGACATTCTGAGCGCTAAGGGTCCTATAATGGAAAAAGGAATATCTCCAAATAAAAACTACACAGAAAGATTCTGTGAAACTTCTTTCTTTTCTGTGCATTCAACTCACAGAGTTGAAGCTTACTTTTGATTGAGCCGTTCTGAAACACACTTTCTGTAGAAACTGCATGTGGATATTCGGAGCGCTAAGGAACCTATAGTGGAAAAAGGAATATCTTCAAATAAAAACTACACAGAAGCATTCAGTGAAACTTCATTCTGTTCTGTACATTCAACTAACAGAGATGAAGCTTACTTTTGATTGAGCAGTTCTGAAACACTCTTTCTGTAGAAACTGCAAGTGGATATTCGGAGATCTAAGGGGCCCATAGTGGAAAAAGGAATATCTTCAAAGTAAAACTGCACAGAAGCATTCTGTGAAACTTCTTTCTGTTCTGTGCATTCTCCTAACAGAGCTGAAGCTTACATTTGATTGAGCAGTTCTGAAACACTCTTTCTGTAGAAACAGCACCTGGAAATTCGGTGTGCTAATGGGCCTACAGTGGAAAAAGGAATATCTTCAAGTAAAAACGACACAAAAGCATTCTGTGAAACTTCTTTCTGTTCTGTCCATTCATCTAACAGAGTTGAAGCTTACTTTTGATTGAGCAGTTCTGAAACACACTTTCTGTAGAAACTGCATGTGGACATTCAGAGCGCTAAGGAACCTATAGTGGAAAAAGGAATATTTTCAAATGGAAACTACACAGAAGCATGCTGTGAAACTTCTTTCTGTTCTGTGCCTTTAACTAACAGAGTTGACGCTTACTTTTGGGTGAGTAGTTCTGAAACACTCTTTCTGTAGAAACTGCAAGTGGACATTCTGAAGGCTAAGGGGCCTATAGTGGAAAAAGGGATATCTTCAAATAAAAACTACACAGAAGCATTCAGTGAAACTTCTTTCTGTTCTGTGCATTCAACTAACAAGTTGAAGCTTTCTTTTGATTGAGCACTTCTGAAACACTCTTTCTGTAGAAACTGCAAGTTGACATTCTGTGCGCTAAGGGACCTATAGTGGAAAAAGGAATATCTCCAAATAAAAACTACACAGAAAGTTCTGTGAAACTTCTTTCTGTTCTGTGCATTCAACTCACAGAGTTGAAGGTTACTTTTGATTCAGCAGTTCTGAAACACACTTTCTGTAGAAACTGCATGTGGTCATTCGGAGCGCTAAGGAACCTATAGTGGAAAAAGGAATATCTTCAAATAAAAACTACACAGAAGCATTCTGTGAAACTACTTTCTGTTCTGTGAATTCAACTAACAGAGTTGAAGCTTACTTTTGATTGAGCAGTTCTGAAACCCTCTTTCTGTAGAAACTGCAAGCGGACACACGGAGTGCTAAGGGGCCTAGAGTGGAAAGAGGAATATCTTCAAATAAAAACTACACAGCAGCATTCTGTGAAACTTCTTTCTGTTCTCTCAATTCAACTAACAGTGTTGAAGCTTACTTTGGATCGAGCAGTTCTGAAAAACTCTTTGTGTAGAAACGGCATGGGGACATTCGGAGCGCTAAGGGGCCTGTAGTGGAAAAAGGAATATCTTCAAATAAAAACTACACAGAAGCATACAGTGAAACTTCTTTCTGTTCTGTGCATTCAACTAACAGAGTTGAAGCTTACTTTTAATTGAGCAGTTCTGAAACGCTCTTTCTGTAGAAACTGCAAGTTGACATTCTGAGCGCTAAGGGTCCTATAGTGGAAAAAGGAATATCTCCAAATAAAAACTACACAGAAATATTCTGTGAAACTTCTTTCTCTTCTGTGCATGCAACTCACAGAGTTGAAGCTTACTTTTGATTGAGCAGTTCTGAAACACTCTTTCTGTAGAAACAGCAACTGAACATTCGGTGTGCTAAGGGGCCTATAGTGGAAAAAGGAATATCTTCAAGTAAAAACGACACAAAAACATTCTGTGAAACTTCTTTCTCTTCTGTGCATTCAACTAAAAGAGTTGAAGCTTACTTTTGATTGAGCAGTTCTGAAGCACTCTTTCTGTAGAAACTGCAATTGGACATTCTCAACGGTAATGGGCCTATAGTGGAAAAAGGGATATCTTCAAATAAAAACTACAGAGAAGCATTCTGTGAAACTTCTTTCTGTTCTGTGCATTCAACTAACAGAGTTGAAGCTTACTTTTGATTGAGCAGTTCTGAAACACACTTTTTGTAGAAACTGCAATTGGACATTCGGAGCGCTAAGGGGCCTGTAGTGGAAAAAGGGATATCACAAAAAAAAAAAAAAAAAATACCAAATAAAGAACTACACAGAAGCATTCTGTGAAACTTCTTTCTCTTCTGTGCATTCAACTAACGGAGATGAAGCTTACTTTTGACTGAGCAGTTCTGAAACACTCTTTCTGTACATACTGCAAGTGGAATTCTGAACGCTAAGGGCCTATTGGAAAAAGGGATATCTTCAAATAAAAACTACACAGAAGCATTCTGTGAAACTTCTTTCTGTTCTGTGCATTCAACTAACAGAGTTGAAGCTTACTTTTGATTGAGCAGTTCTGAAATACCCTTTCTGTAGAAACTGCAAGTTGACATTCTGAGCGCTAAGGGTCCTATAATGGAAAAAGGAATATCTCCAAATAAAAACTACACAGAAAGATTCTGTGAAACTTCTTTCTTTTCTGTGCATTCAACTCACAGAGTTGAAGCTTACTTTTGATTGAGCAGTTCTGAAACACACTTTCTGTAGAAACTGCATGTGGATATTCGGAGCGCTAGGAACCTATAGTGGAAAAAGGAATATCTTCAAATAAAAACTACACAGAAGCATTCAGTGAAACTTCATTCTGTTCTGTACATTCAACTAACAGAGATGAAGCTTACTTTTGATTGAGCAGTTCTGAAACACTCTTTCTGTAGAAACTGCAAGTGGATATTCGGAGCTAAGGGCCATAGTGGAAAAAGGAATATCTTCAAATAAAAACTCACAGAAGCATTCTGTGAAACTTCTTTCTGTTCTGTGCATTCCCTAACAGAGTGAAGCTTACTTTTGATTGAGCAGTTCTGAAACACTCTTTCTGTAGAAAACATTGGGCTAAGCCTAGTGGAAAAAGAATATCTTCGTGATGATGCTTAATGGGGCCTACATTCAGTGGAAAAAGGAATATCTTCAATGTAAAAACTGACACAAAAGCATTCTGTGAAACTTCTTTCTTTCTGTCATTCTAACAGAGTTGAAGCTTACTTTGATGAGCAGTTCTGAAACACTTTCTGTAGAAACTGCATGGAATTGAGGCTAAGGCCTATAGTGAAAAAGAATATTTCAAAAAAAACACACAGAAGCATCGTGAAACTTCTTTCTGTTCTGTGCATTCAACTAACAGAGTTGAAGCTTACTTTGATGAGCAGTTCTGAAACACTCTTTCTGTAGAAACTGCAAGTGGACATTCTGAGGCTAAGGGGCCTATAGTGGAAAAAGGATATCTTCAAATAAAAACTACACAGAAGCATTCAGTGAAACTTCTTTCTGTTCTGTGCATTCAACTAACAGAGTTGAAGCTTACTTTTGATTGAGCAGTTCTGAAACACTCTTTCTGTAGAAACTGCAAGTTGACATTCTGTGCGCTAAGGGACCTATAGTGGAAAAAGGAATATCTTCAAATAAAAACTACACAGAAAGATTCTGTGAAACTTCTTTCTGTTCTGTGCATTCAACTAACAGAGTTGAAGCTTACTTTTGATTGAGCAGTTCTGAAACACTCTTTCTGTAGAAACTGCATTGGACATTCGAGCGCTAAGGGCCTATAGTGGAAAAAGGAATATCTTCAAATAAAAACTACACAGAAGCATTCTGTGAAACTTCTTTCTGTTCTGTGCATTCAACTAACAGAGTTGAAGCTTACTTTTGATTGAGCAGTTCTGAAACCCTTTCTGTAGAAACTGCAATTGGACATTCGAGCGCTAAGGGGCCTATAGTGGAAAAAGGATATCTTCAAATAAAACTACACAGAAGCATTCTGTGAAACTTCTTTCTGTTCTGTGCATTCAACTAACAGTTGAAGCTTACTTTGATTGAGCAGTTCTGAAAACTTTTTGTAGAAACGCATGGACATTCGGAGGCTAAGGGGCCTATAGTGGAAAAGGAATATCTTCAATAAAACTACACAGAAGCATTCTGTGAAACTTCTTCTTTCTGTGCATTCAACTACGAGTGAAGTTACTTTGATGAGCAGTTCTGAACCTCTTTCTGTAAACCAATGACATTCTGACGCTAAGGGCCTATATGGAAAAAGGAATATCTCAAATAAAAACTACACAGAAGATTCTGTGAAACTTCTTTCTTTCTGTGCATTCAACTAACAGAGTTGAAGCTTACTTTTGATTGAGCAGTTCTGAAACACTCTTTCTGTAGAAACTGCAAGTGACATTCTGAGCGCTAAGGGTCCTATAATGGAAAAAGGAATATCTCCAAATAAAAACTACACAGAAAGATTCTGTGAAACTTCTTTCTGTTCTGTGCATTCAACTAACAGAGTTGAAGCTTACTTTTGATTGAGCAGTTCTGAAACACACTTTCTGTAGAAACTGCAATGTGGATATTCGGAGCGCTAAGGACCTATAGTGGAAAAAGGAATATCTTCAAATAAAAACTACACAGAAGCATTCAGTGAAACTTCATTCTGTCTTCATCAACAAGATGAAGCTTACTTTTGATGAGCATTCTGAACACTAACAGTGTTGAAGCTTAATTCTTGTATGACAGAAGCATTCTGAAACTCTCTTTCTGTATAAACTGAAGCTACATTGAGAGCATTCTGATGTAGCCTAATCGGGTGCCTACAGTGGAAAAAGGAATATCTCAATAAAAACGACACAAAGCATTCTGTGAAACTTCTTTCTGTTCTGTCATTCATCTAACAGAGTTGAAGCTTACTTTTGATTGAGCAGTTCTGAAACACACTTTCTGTAGAAACTGCATGTGGACATTCAGAGCGCTAAGGAACCTATAGTGGAAAAAGGAATATTTTCAAATGGAAACTACACAGAAGCATGCTGTGAAACTTCTTTCTGTTCTGTGCCTTTAACTAACAGAGTTGACGCTTACTTTTGGGTGAGTAGTTCTGAAACACTCTTTCTGTAGAAACTGCAAGTGGACATTCTGAAGGCTAAGGGGCCTATAGTGGAAAAAGGGATATCTTCAAATAAAAACTACACAGAAGCATTCAGTGAAACTTCTTTCTGTTCTGTGCATTCAACTAACAGAGTTGAAGCTTTCTTTTGATTGAGCACTTCTGAAACACTCTTTCTGTAGAAACTGCAGTTGACATTCTGTGCGCTAAGGGACCTATAGTGGAAAAAGGAATATCTCCAAATAAAAACTACACAGAAAGATTCTGTGAAACTTCTTTCTGTTCTGTGCATTCAACTCACAGAGTTGAAGGTTACTTTTGATTCAGCAGTTCTGAAACACACTTTCTGTAGAAACTGCATGTGGTCATTCGGAGCGCTAAGGAACCTATAGTGGAAAAAGGAATATCTTCAAATAAAAACTACACAGAAGCATTCTGTGAAACTACTTTCTGTTCTGTGAATTCAACTAACAGAGTTGAAGCTTACTTTTGATTGAGCAGTTCTGAAACCCTCTTTCTGTAGAAACTGCAAGCGGACACACGGAGTGCTAAGGGGCCTAGAGTGGAAAGAGGAATATCTTCAAATAAAAACTACACAGCAGCATTCTGTGAAACTTCTTTCTGTTCTCTCAATTCAACTAACAGTGTTGAAGCTTACTTTGGATCGAGCAGTTCTGAAAAACTCTTTGTGTAGAAACGGCATGGGGACATTCGAGCGCTAAGGGGCCTGTAGTGGAAAAAGGAATATCTTCAAATAAAAACTACACAGAAGCATACAGTGAAACTTCTTTCTGTTCTGTGCATTCAACTAACAGAGTTGAAGCTTACTTTTAATTGAGCAGTTCTGAAACGCTCTTTCTGTAGAAACTGCAAGTTGACATTCTGAGCGCTAAGGGTCCTATAGTGGAAAAAGGAATATCTCCAAATAAAAACTACACAGAAATATTCTGTGAAACTTCTTTCTCTTCTGTGCATGCAACTCACAGAGTTGAAGCTTACTTTTGATTGAGCAGTTCTGAAACACTCTTTCTGTAGAAACAGCAACTGAACATTCGGTGTGCTAAGGGGCCTATAGTGGAAAAAGGAATATCTTCAAGTAAAAACGACACAAAAACATTCTGTGAAACTTCTTTCTCTTCTGTGCATTCAACTAAAAGAGTTGAAGCTTACTTTTGATTGAGCAGTTCTGAAGCACTCTTTCTGTAGAAACTGCAATTGGACATTCTCAACGGTAATGGGCCTATAGTGGAAAAAGGGATATCTTCAAATAAAAACTACAGAGAAGCATTCTGTGAAACTTCTTTCTGTTCTGTGCATTCAACTAACAGAGTTGAAGCTTACTTTTGATTGAGCAGTTCTGAAACACACTTTTTGTAGAAACTGCAATTGGACATTCGGAGCGCTAAGGGGCCTGTAGAGGAAAAAGGGATATCACCAATTAAAAACTACACAGAAGCATTCTGTGAAACTTCTTTCTCTTCTGTGCATTCAACTAACGGAGATGAAGCTTACTTTTGACTGAGCAGTTCTGAAACACTCTTTCTGTAATCTGAAGCTAAGGGCCTTTTTGGAAAAAGGATATCTTCAAATAAAAACTACACAGAAGCATTCTGTGAAACTTCTTTCTGTTCTGTGCATTCAACTAACAGAGTTGAAGCTTACTTTTGATTGAGCAGTTCTGAAATACCCTTTCTGTAGAAACTGCAAGTTGACATTCTGAGCGCTAAGGGTCCTATAATGGAAAAAGGAATATCTCCAAATAAAAACTACACAGAAAGATTCTGTGAAACTTCTTTCTTTTCTGTGCATTCAACTCACAGAGTTGAAGCTTACTTTTGATTGAGCCGTTCTGAAACACACTTTCTGTAGAAACTGCATGTGGATATTCGGAGCGCTAAGGAACCTATAGTGGAAAAAGGAATATCTTCAAATAAAAACTACACAGAAGCATTCAGTGAAACTTCATTCTGTTCTGTACATTCAACTAACAGAGATGAAGCTTACTTTTGATTGAGCAGTTCTGAAACACTCTTTCTGTAGAAACTGCAAGTGGATATTCGGAGATCTAAGGGGCCCATAGTGGAAAAAGGAATATCTTCAAAGTAAAACTGCACAGAAGCATTCTGTGAAACTTCTTTCTGTTCTGTGCATTCTCCTAACAGAGCTGAAGCTTACATTTGATTGAGCAGTTCTGAAACACTCTTTCTGTAGAAACAGCACCTGGAAATTCGGTGTGCTAATGGGCCTACAGTGGAAAAAGGAATATCTTCAAGTAAAAACGACACAAAAGCATTCTGTGAAACTTCTTTCTGTTCTGTCCATTCATCTAACAGAGTTGAAGCTTACTTTTGATTGAGCAGTTCTGAAACACACTTTCTGTAGAAACTGCATGTGGACATTCAGAGCGCTAAGGAACCTATAGTGGAAAAAGGAATATTTTCAAATGGAAACTACACAGAAGCATGCTGTGAAACTTCTTTCTGTTCTGTGCCTTTAACTAACAGAGTTGACGCTTACTTTTGGGTGAGTAGTTCTGAAACACTCTTTCTGTAGAAACTGCAAGTGGACATTCTGAAGGCTAAGGGGCCTATAGTGGAAAAAGGGATATCTTCAAATAAAAACTACACAGAAGCATTCAGTGAAACTTCTTTCTGTTCTGTGCATTCAACTAACAACGTTGAAGCTTTCTTTTGATTGAGCACTTCTGAAACACTCTTTCTGTAGAAACTGCAAGTTGACATTCTGTGCGCTAAGGGACCTATAGTGGAAAAAGGAATATCTCCAAATAAAAACTACACAGAAAGATTCTGTGAAACTTCTTTCTGTTCTGTGCATTCAACTCACAGAGTTGAAGGTTACTTTTGATTCAGCAGTTCTGAAACACACTTTCTGTAGAAACTGCATGTGGTCATTCGGAGCGCTAAGGAACCTATAGTGGAAAAAGGAATATCTTGAAATAAAAACTACACAGAAGCATTCTGTGAAACTACTTTCTGTTCTGTGAATTCAACTAACAGAGTTGAAGCTTACTTTTGATTGAGCAGTTCTGAAACCCTCTTTCTGTAGAAACTGCAAGCGGACACACGGAGTGCTAAGGGGCCTAGAGTGGAAAGAGGAATATCTTCAAATAAAAACTACACAGCAGCATTCTGTGAAACTTCTTTCTGTTCTCTCAATTCAACTAACAGTGTTGAAGCTTACTTTGGATCGAGCAGTTCTGAAAAACTCTTTGTGTAGAAACGGCATGGGGACATTCGGAGCGCTAAGGGGCCTGTAGTGGAAAAAGGAATATCTTCAAATAAAAACTACACAGAAGCATACAGTGAAACTTCTTTCTGTTCTGTGCATTCAACTAACAGAGTTGAAGCTTACTTTTAATTGAGCAGTTCTGAAACGCTCTTTCTGTAGAAACTGCAAGTTGACATTCTGAGCGCTAAGGGTCCTATAGTGGAAAAAGGAATATCTCCAAATAAAAACTACACAGAAATATTCTGTGAAACTTCTTTCTCTTCTGTGCATGCAACTCACAGAGTTGAAGCTTACTTTTGATTGAGCAGTTCTGAAACACTCTTTCTGTAGAAACAGCAACTGAACATTCGGTGTGCTAAGGGGCCTATAGTGGAAAAAGGAATATCTTCAAGTAAAAACGACACAAAAACATTCTGTGAAACTTCTTTCTCTTCTGTGCATTCAACTAAAAGAGTTGAAGCTTACTTTTGATTGAGCAGTTCTGAAGCACTCTTTCTGTAGAAACTGCAATTGGACATTCTCAACGGTAATGGGCCTATAGTGGAAAAAGGGATATCTTCAAATAAAAACTACAGAGAAGCATTCTGTGAAACTTCTTTCTGTTCTGTGCATTCAACTAACAGAGTTGAAGCTTACTTTTGATTGAGCAGTTCTGAAACACACTTTTTGTAGAAACTGCAATTGGACATTCGGAGCGCTAAGGGCCTGTAGTGAAAAAGGATATCACAAATAAAACTACACAGAAGCATTCTGTGAACTTCTTTCTGTTCTGTGCATTCAACTAACGAGTTGAAGTTTACTTTTGATTGAGCAGTTCTGAACACTATTTCTGTAGAAACTGCGTGTGGACATTGGAGCGCTAAGGGCCTATATTGAAAAAGGAATATCTTCAATTAAAAACTACACAGAAGCATTCTGTGAAACTTCTTTCTCTTCTGTGCATTCAACTAACGGAGATGAAGCTTACTTTTGACTGAGCAGTTCTGAAACACTCTTTCTGTACATACTGCAAGTGGAAATTCTGAACGCTAAGGGCCTATTTGGAAAAAGGATATCTTCAAATAAAAACTACACAGAAGCATTCTGTGAAACTTCTTTCTGTTCTGTGCATTCAACTAACAGAGTTGAAGCTTACTTTTGATTGAGCAGTTCTGAAATACCCTTTCTGTAGAAACTGCAAGTTGACATTCTGAGCGCTAAGGGTCCTATAATGGAAAAAGGAATATCTCCAAATAAAAACTACACAGAAAGATTCTGTGAAACTTCTTTCTTTTCTGTGCATTCAACTCACAGAGTTGAAGCTTACTTTTGATTGAGCCGTTCTGAAACACACTTTCTGTAGAAACTGCATGTGGATATTCGGAGCGCTAAGGAACCTATAGTGGAAAAAGGAATATCTTCAAATAAAAACTACACAGAAGCATTCAGTGAAACTTCATTCTGTTCTGTACATTCAACTAACAGAGATGAAGCTTACTTTTGATTGAGCAGTTCTGAAACACTCTTTCTGTAGAAACTGCAAGTGGATATTCGGAGATCTAAGGGGCCCATAGTGGAAAAAGGAATATCTTCAAAGTAAAACTGCACAGAAGCATTCTGTGAAACTTCTTTCTGTTCTGTGCATTCTCCTAACAGAGCTGAAGCTTACATTTGATTGAGCAGTTCTGAAACACTCTTTCTGTAGAAACAGCACCTGGAAATTCGGTGTGCTAATGGGCCTACAGTGGAAAAAGGAATATCTTCAAGTAAAAACGACACAAAAGCATTCTGTGAAACTTCTTTCTGTTCTGTCCATTCATCTAACAGAGTTGAAGCTTACTTTTGATTGAGCAGTTCTGAAACACACTTTCTGTAGAAACTGCATGTGGACATTCAGAGCGCTAAGGAACCTATAGTGGAAAAAGGAATATTTTCAAATGGAAACTACACAGAAGCATGCTGTGAAACTTCTTTCTGTTCTGTGCCTTTAACTAACAGAGTTGACGCTTACTTTTGGGTGAGTAGTTCTGAAACACTCTTTCTGTAGAAACTGCAAGTGGACATTCTGAAGGCTAAGGGGCCTATAGTGGAAAAAGGGATATCTTCAAATAAAAACTACACAGAAGCATTCAGTGAAACTTCTTTCTGTTCTGTGCATTCAACTAACAACGTTGAAGCTTTCTTTTGATTGAGCACTTCTGAAACACTCTTTCTGTAGAAACTGCAAGTTGACATTCTGTGCGCTAAGGGACCTATAGTGGAAAAAGGAATATCTCCAAATAAAAACTACACAGAAAGATTCTGTGAAACTTCTTTCTGTTCTGTGCATTCAACTCACAGAGTTGAAGGTTACTTTTGATTCAGCAGTTCTGAAACACACTTTCTGTAGAAACTGCATGTGGTCATTCGGAGCGCTAAGGAACCTATAGTGGAAAAAGGAATATCTTCAAATAAAAACTACACAGAAGCATTCTGTGAAACTACTTTCTGTTCTGTGAATTCAACTAACAGAGTTGAAGCTTACTTTTGATTGAGCAGTTCTGAAACCCTCTTTCTGTAGAAACTGCAAGCGGACACACGGAGTGCTAAGGGGCCTAGAGTGGAAAGAGGAATATCTTCAAATAAAAACTACACAGCAGCATTCTGTGAAACTTCTTTCTGTTCTCTCAATTCAACTAACAGTGTTGAAGCTTACTTTGGATCGAGCAGTTCTGAAAAACTCTTTGTGTAGAAACGGCATGGGGACATTCGGAGCGCTAAGGGGCCTGTAGTGGAAAAAGGAATATCTTCAAATAAAAACTACACAGAAGCATACAGTGAAACTTCTTTCTGTTCTGTGCATTCAACTAACAGAGTTGAAGCTTACTTTTAATTGAGCAGTTCTGAAACGCTCTTTCTGTAGAAACTGCAAGTTGACATTCTGAGCGCTAAGGGTCCTATAGTGGAAAAAGGAATATCTCCAAATAAAAACTACACAGAAATATTCTGTGAAACTTCTTTCTCTTCTGTGCATGCAACTCACAGAGTTGAAGCTTACTTTTGATTGAGCAGTTCTGAAACACTCTTTCTGTAGAAACAGCAACTGAACATTCGGTGTGCTAAGGGGCCTATAGTGGAAAAAGGAATATCTTCAAGTAAAAACGACACAAAAACATTCTGTGAAACTTCTTTCTCTTCTGTGCATTCAACTAAAAGAGTTGAAGCTTACTTTTGATTGAGCAGTTCTGAAGCACTCTTTCTGTAGAAACTGCAATTGGACATTCTCAACGGTAATGGGCCTATAGTGGAAAAAGGGATATCTTCAAATAAAAACTACAGAGAAGCATTCTGTGAAACTTCTTTCTGTTCTGTGCATTCAACTAACAGAGTTGAAGCTTACTTTTGATTGAGCAGTTCTGAAACACACTTTTTGTAGAAACTGCAATTGGACATTCGGAGCGCTAAGGGCCTGTAGTGGAAAAAGGGATATCACCAAATAAAGACTACACAGAAGCATTCTGTGAAGCTTCTTTCTGTTCTGTGCATTCAACTAACCGAGTTGAAGTTTACTTTTGATTGAGCAGTTCTGAAACACTATTTCTGTAGAAACTGCGTGTGGACATTTGGAGCGCTAAGGGGCCTATATTTGAAAAAGGAATATCTTCAATTAAAAACTACACAGAAGCATTCTGTGAAACTTCTTTCTCTTCTGTGCATTCAACTAACGGAGATGAAGCTTACTTTTGACTGAGCAGTTCTGAAACACTCTTTCTGTACATACTGCAAGTGGAAATTCTGAACGCTAAGGGCCTATTTTGGAAAAAGGGATATCTTCAAATAAAAACTACACAGAAGCATTCTGTGAAACTTCTTTCTGTTCTGTGCATTCAACTAACAGAGTTGAAGCTTACTTTTGATTGAGCAGTTCTGAAATACCCTTTCTGTAGAAACTGCAAGTTGACATTCTGAGCGCTAAGGGTCCTATAATGGAAAAAGGAATATCTCCAAATAAAAACTACACAGAAAGATTCTGTGAAACTTCTTTCTTTTCTGTGCATTCAACTCACAGAGTTGAAGCTTACTTTTGATTGAGCCGTTCTGAAACACACTTTCTGTAGAAACTGCATGTGGATATTCGGAGCGCTAAGGAACCTATAGTGGAAAAAGGAATATCTTCAAATAAAAACTACACAGAAGCATTCAGTGAAACTTCATTCTGTTCTGTACATTCAACTAACAGAGATGAAGCTTACTTTTGATTGAGCAGTTCTGAAACACTCTTTCTGTAGAAACTGCAAGTGGATATTCGGAGATCTAAGGGGCCCATAGTGGAAAAAGGAATATCTTCAAAGTAAAACTGCACAGAAGCATTCTGTGAAACTTCTTTCTGTTCTGTGCATTCTCCTAACAGAGCTGAAGCTTACATTTGATTGAGCAGTTCTGAAACACTCTTTCTGTAGAAACAGCACCTGGAAATTCGGTGTGCTAATGGGCCTACAGTGGAAAAAGGAATATCTTCAAGTAAAAACGACACAAAAGCATTCTGTGAAACTTCTTTCTGTTCTGTCCATTCATCTAACAGAGTTGAAGCTTACTTTTGATTGAGCAGTTCTGAAACACACTTTCTGTAGAAACTGCATGTGGACATTCAGAGCGCTAAGGAACCTATAGTGGAAAAAGGAATATTTTCAAATGGAAACTACACAGAAGCATGCTGTGAAACTTCTTTCTGTTCTGTGCCTTTAACTAACAGAGTTGACGCTTACTTTTGGGTGAGTAGTTCTGAAACACTCTTTCTGTAGAAACTGCAAGTGGACATTCTGAAGGCTAAGGGGCCTATAGTGGAAAAAGGGATATCTTCAAATAAAAACTACACAGAAGCATTCAGTGAAACTTCTTTCTGTTCTGTGCATTCAACTAACAAGTTGAAGCTTTCTTTTGATTGAGCACTTCTGAAACACTCTTTCTGTAGAAACTGCAAGTTGACATTCTGTGCGCTAAGGGACCTATAGTGGAAAAAGGAATATCTCCAAATAAAAACTACACAGAAAGATTCTGTGAAACTTCTTTCTGTTCTGTGCATTCAACTCACAGAGTTGAAGGTTACTTTTGATTCAGCAGTTCTGAAACACACTTTCTGTAGAAACTGCATGTGGTCATTCGGAGCGCTAAGGAACCTATAGTGGAAAAAGGAATATCTTGAAATAAAAACTACACAGAAGCATTCTGTGAAACTACTTTCTGTTCTGTGAATTCAACTAACAGAGTTGAAGCTTACTTTTGATTGAGCAGTTCTGAAACCCTCTTTCTGTAGAAACTGCAAGCGGACACACGGAGTGCTAAGGGGCCTAGAGTGGAAAGAGGAATATCTTCAAATAAAAACTACACAGCAGCATTCTGTGAAACTTCTTTCTGTTCTCTCAATTCAACTAACAGTGTTGAAGCTTACTTTGGATCGAGCAGTTCTGAAAAACTCTTTGTGTAGAAACGGCATGGGGACATTCGGAGCGCTAAGGGGCCTGTAGTGGAAAAAGGAATATCTTCAAATAAAAACTACACAGAAGCATACAGTGAAACTTCTTTCTGTTCTGTGCATTCAACTAACAGAGTTGAAGCTTACTTTTAATTGAGCAGTTCTGAAACGCTCTTTCTGTAGAAACTGCAAGTTGACATTCTGAGCGCTAAGGGTCCTATAGTGGAAAAAGGAATATCTCCAAATAAAAACTACACAGAAATATTCTGTGAAACTTCTTTCTCTTCTGTGCATGCAACTCACAGAGTTGAAGCTTACTTTTGATTGAGCAGTTCTGAAACACTCTTTCTGTAGAAACAGCAACTGAACATTCGGTGTGCTAAGGGGCCTATAGTGGAAAAAGGAATATCTTCAAGTAAAAACGACACAAAAACATTCTGTGAAACTTCTTTCTCTTCTGTGCATTCAACTAAAAGAGTTGAAGCTTACTTTTGATTGAGCAGTTCTGAAGCACTCTTTCTGTAGAAACTGCAATTGGACATTCTCAACGGTAATGGGCCTATAGTGGAAAAAGGGATATCTTCAAATAAAAACTACAGAGAAGCATTCTGTGAAACTTCTTTCTGTTCTGTGCATTCAACTAACAGAGTTGAAGCTTACTTTTGATTGAGCAGTTCTGAAACACACTTTTTGTAGAAACTGCAATTGGACATTCGGAGCGCTAAGGGCCTGTAGTGGAAAAAGGGATATCACCAAATAAAACTACACAGAAGCATTTTTTTTTTTTTTTTTTTTTTTTTTTTTTTTTTTTTTTTTTTTTTTTTTTTAATACACAGAAGCATTCTGTGAAACTTCTTTCTCTTCTGTGCATTCAACTAACGGAGATGAAGCTTACTTTTGACTGAGCAGTTCTGAAACACTCTTTCTGTACATACTGCAGTGGAATTCTGACGCTAAGGCCTATTGGAAAAAGGATATCTTCAAATAAAAACTACACAGAAGCATTCTGTGAAACTTCTTTCTGTTCTGTGCATTCAACTAACAGAGTTGAAGCTTACTTTTGATTGAGCAGTTCTGAAATACCCTTTCTGTAGAAACTGCAAGTTGACATTCTGAGCGCTAAGGGTCCTATAATGGAAAAAGGAATATCTCCAAATAAAAACTACACAGAAAGATTCTGTGAAACTTCTTTCTTTTCTGTGCATTCAACTCACAGAGTTGAAGCTTACTTTTGATTGAGCCGTTCTGAAACACACTTTCTGTAGAAACTGCATGTGGATATTCGGAGCGCTAAGGAACCTATAGTGGAAAAAGGAATATCTTCAAATAAAAACTACACAGAAGCATTCAGTGAAACTTCATTCTGTTCTGTACATTCAACTAACAGAGATGAAGCTTACTTTTGATTGAGCAGTTCTGAAACACTCTTTCTGTAGAAACTGCAAGTGGATATTCGGAGATCTAAGGGGCCCATAGTGGAAAAAGGAATATCTTCAAAGTAAAACTGCACAGAAGCATTCTGTGAAACTTCTTTCTGTTCTGTGCATTCTCCTAACAGAGCTGAAGCTTACATTTGATTGAGCAGTTCTGAAACACTCTTTCTGTAGAAACAGCACCTGGAAATTCGGTGTGCTAATGGGCCTACAGTGGAAAAAGGAATATCTTCAAGTAAAAACGACACAAAAGCATTCTGTGAAACTTCTTTCTGTTCTGTCCATTCATCTAACAGAGTTGAAGCTTACTTTTGATTGAGCAGTTCTGAAACACACTTTCTGTAGAAACTGCATGTGGACATTCAGAGCGCTAAGGAACCTATAGTGGAAAAAGGAATATTTTCAAATGGAAACTACACAGAAGCATGCTGTGAAACTTCTTTCTGTTCTGTGCCTTTAACTAACAGAGTTGACGCTTACTTTTGGGTGAGTAGTTCTGAAACACTCTTTCTGTAGAAACTGCAAGTGGACATTCTGAAGGCTAAGGGGCCTATAGTGGAAAAAGGGATATCTTCAAATAAAAACTACACAGAAGCATTCAGTGAAACTTCTTTCTGTTCTGTGCATTCAACTAACAACGTTGAAGCTTTCTTTTGATTGAGCACTTCTGAAACACTCTTTCTGTAGAAACTGCAAGTTGACATTCTGTGCGCTAAGGGACCTATAGTGGAAAAAGGAATATCTCCAAATAAAAACTACACAGAAAGATTCTGTGAAACTTCTTTCTGTTCTGTGCATTCAACTCACAGAGTTGAAGGTTACTTTTGATTCAGCAGTTCTGAAACACACTTTCTGTAGAAACTGCATGTGGTCATTCGGAGCGCTAAGGAACCTATAGTGGAAAAAGGAATATCTTAAATAAAAACTACACAGAAGCATTCTGTGAAACTACTTTCTGTTCTGTGAATTCAACTAACAGAGTTGAAGCTTACTTTTGATTGAGCAGTTCTGAAACCCTCTTTCTGTAGAAACTGCAAGCGGACACACGGAGTGCTAAGGGGCCTAGAGTGGAAAGAGGAATATCTTCAAATAAAAACTACACAGCAGCATTCTGTGAAACTTCTTTCTGTTCTCTCAATTCAACTAACAGTGTTGAAGCTTACTTTGGATCGAGCAGTTCTGAAAAACTCTTTGTGTAGAAACGGCATGGGGACATTCGGAGCGCTAAGGGGCCTGTAGTGGAAAAAGGAATATCTTCAAATAAAAACTACACAGAAGCATACAGTGAAACTTCTTTCTGTTCTGTGCATTCAACTAACAGAGTTGAAGCTTACTTTTAATTGAGCAGTTCTGAAACGCTCTTTCTGTAGAAACTGCAAGTTGACATTCTGAGCGCTAAGGGTCCTATAGTGGAAAAAGGAATATCTCCAAATAAAAACTACACAGAAATATTCTGTGAAACTTCTTTCTCTTCTGTGCATGCAACTCACAGAGTTGAAGCTTACTTTTGATTGAGCAGTTCTGAAACACTCTTTCTGTAGAAACAGCAACTGAACATTCGGTGTGCTAAGGGGCCTATAGTGGAAAAAGGAATATCTTCAAGTAAAAACGACACAAAAACATTCTGTGAAACTTCTTTCTCTTCTGTGCATTCAACTAAAAGAGTTGAAGCTTACTTTTGATTGAGCAGTTCTGAAGCACTCTTTCTGTAGAAACTGCAATTGGACATTCTCAACGGTAATGGGCCTATAGTGGAAAAAGGGATATCTTCAAATAAAAACTACAGAGAAGCATTCTGTGAAACTTCTTTCTGTTCTGTGCATTCAACTAACAGAGTTGAAGCTTACTTTTGATTGAGCAGTTCTGAAACACACTTTTTGTAGAAACTGCAATTGGACATTCGGAGCGCTAAGGGGCCTGTAGTGGAAAAAGGGATATCACCAAATAAAGACTACACAGAAGCATTCTGTGAAGCTTCTTTCTGTTCTGTGCATTCAACTAACCGAGTTGAAGTTTACTTTTGATTGAGCAGTTCTGAAACACTATTTCTGTAGAAACTGCGTGTGGACATTTGGAGCGCTAAGGGGCCTATATTTGAAAAAGGAATATCTTCAATTAAAAACTACACAGAAGCATTCTGTGAAACTTCTTTCTGTTCTGTGCATTCAACTAACAGAGTTGAAGCTTACCTTTTGACTTGGAAGCCAAGTTTCTGAAACTAACCCTTCTTCTTTCTGTAGCATAAACTGGCAAGTTGACATTCTGAGCGCTAAGGGTCCTATAATGGAAAAAGGAATATCTCCAAATAAAAACTACACAGAAAGATTCTGTGAAACTTCTTTCTTTTCTGTGCATTCAACTCACAGAGTTGAAGCTTACTTTTGATTGAGCCGTTCTGAAACACACTTTCTGTAGAAACTGCATGTGGATATTCGGAGCGCTAAGGAACCTATAGTGGAAAAAGGAATATCTTCAAATAAAAACTACACAGAAGCATTCAGTGAAACTTCATTCTGTTCTGTACATTCAACTAACAGAGATGAAGCTTACTTTTGATTGAGCAGTTCTGAAACACTCTTTCTGTAGAAACTGCAAGTGGATATTCGGAGATCTAAGGGGCCCATAGTGGAAAAAGGAATATCTTCAAAGTAAAACTGCACAGAAGCATTCTGTGAAACTTCTTTCTGTTCTGTGCATTCTCCTAACAGAGCTGAAGCTTACATTTGATTGAGCAGTTCTGAAACACTCTTTCTGTAGAAACAGCACCTGGAAATTCGGTGTGCTAATGGGCCTACAGTGGAAAAAGGAATATCTTCAAGTAAAAACGACACAAAAGCATTCTGTGAAACTTCTTTCTGTTCTGTCCATTCATCTAACAGAGTTGAAGCTTACTTTTGATTGAGCAGTTCTGAAACACACTTTCTGTAGAAACTGCATGTGGACATTCAGAGCGCTAAGGAACCTATAGTGGAAAAAGGAATATTTTCAAATGGAAACTACACAGAAGCATG
This sequence comes from Nomascus leucogenys, assembly GCF_006542625.1. Lineage (NCBI taxonomy): Eukaryota > Metazoa > Chordata > Mammalia > Primates > Hylobatidae > Nomascus > Nomascus leucogenys. The sequence continues at coordinate 21,139 of NW_022097407.1, forward strand.
CTGTGAAACTTCTTTCTGTTCTGTGCCTTTAACTAACAGAGTTGACGCTTACTTTTGGGTGAGTAGTTCTGAAACACTCTTTCTGTAGAAACTGCAAGTGGACATTCTGAAGGCTAAGGGGCCTATAGTGGAAAAAGGGATATCTTCAAATAAAAACTACACAGAAGCATTCAGTGAAACTTCTTTCTGTTCTGTGCATTCAACTAACAACGTTGAAGCTTTCTTTTGATTGAGCACTTCTGAAACACTCTTTCTGTAGAAACTGCAAGTTGACATTCTGTGCGCTAAGGGACCTATAGTGGAAAAAGGAATATCTCCAAATAAAAACTACACAGAAAGATTCTGTGAAACTTCTTTCTGTTCTGTGCATTCAACTCACAGAGTTGAAGGTTACTTTTGATTCAGCAGTTCTGAAACACACTTTCTGTAGAAACTGCATGTGGTCATTCGGAGCGCTAAGGAACCTATAGTGGAAAAAGGAATATCTTGAAATAAAAACTACACAGAAGCATTCTGTGAAACTACTTTCTGTTCTGTGAATTCAACTAACAGAGTTGAAGCTTACTTTTGATTGAGCAGTTCTGAAACCCTCTTTCTGTAGAAACTGCAAGCGGACACACGGAGTGCTAAGGGGCCTAGAGTGGAAAGAGGAATATCTTCAAATAAAAACTACACAGCAGCATTCTGTGAAACTTCTTTCTGTTCTCTCAATTCAACTAACAGTGTTGAAGCTTACTTTGGATCGAGCAGTTCTGAAAAACTCTTTGTGTAGAAACGGCATGGGGACATTCGGAGCGCTAAGGGGCCTGTAGTGGAAAAAGGAATATCTTCAAATAAAAACTACACAGAAGCATACAGTGAAACTTCTTTCTGTTCTGTGCATTCAACTAACAGAGTTGAAGCTTACTTTTAATTGAGCAGTTCTGAAACGCTCTTTCTGTAGAAACTGCAAGTTGACATTCTGAGCGCTAAGGGTCCTATAGTGGAAAAAGGAATATCTCCAAATAAAAACTACACAGAAATATTCTGTGAAACTTCTTTCTCTTCTGTGCATGCAACTCACAGAGTTGAAGCTTACTTTTGATTGAGCAGTTCTGAAACACTCTTTCTGTAGAAACAGCAACTGAACATTCGGTGTGCTAAGGGGCCTATAGTGGAAAAAGGAATATCTTCAAGTAAAAACGACACAAAAACATTCTGTGAAACTTCTTTCTCTTCTGTGCATTCAACTAAAAGAGTTGAAGCTTACTTTTGATTGAGCAGTTCTGAAGCACTCTTTCTGTAGAAACTGCAATTGGACATTCTCAACGGTAAGGGCCTATAGTGGAAAAAGGGAATATCTTCAAAAAAAACTACAGAGAGCATTCTGTGAACTTCTTTCTGTTCTGTGCATTCAACTAACAGAGTTGAAGCTTACTTTTGATTGAGCAGTTCTGAAACACACTTTTTGTAGAAACTGCAATTGGACATTCTGGGCGCTAAGGGCCAGTAGTGGAAAAAGGGATATCCAAATAAAAGACTACACAGAAGCATTCTGTGAAGCTTCTTTCTGTTCTGTGCATTCAACTAACCGAGTTGAAGTTTACTTTTGATTGAGCAGTTCTGAAACACTATTTCTGTAGAAACTGCGTGTGGACATTTGTGAGCGCTAAGGGGCCTATATGAAAAAGGAATATCTTCAATTAAAAACTACACAGAAGCATTCTGTGAAACTTCTTTCTCTTCTGGC
>NW_022097408.1:0-78138 GCF_006542625.1 Nomascus leucogenys
TCCCATTTCATTCCATTCCATTACTTTTCATTTCATTCCATTCCATTACTTTTCATTTCATTCCATTCCTTTCCATTCCGTTAAATTGCACTCCTTTCCATTCCATTCCATTCCATTCATTTTCCATTCCATTCTTTCCATTCCGTTCCGTTCCGTTCCGTTCCATTCCATTCCATTCTATTCCATTCTTTTGCATTCCATTCCATTCCATTCCATTCCATTCCATTCCGTTCCTTTGCACTCCATTTCACTCCATTCCATTCCATTCCACACTGTGTATTTTATTCCTTACTTTCAAATGTTCTCAATGTGTCACCCTGGGTGAATTGCAATTCCACGATTTTAACTCACATTTTATTTCGCCGTTCGATTCCATTGCATTCCATTCCATTCCATTCAAATCCATTTCATTCCATTCCTTTCCATTCTGTTCCATTGCAATCCATTCCATTCCATTGCATTCCTTTCCATTCGATTGCATTCCTTTCCATTCCATTCCATTCCATTCCATTGTATTCCATTCCATTCCATTTCATTCTATTCCATTCCATTCCTTTCCATTCCATTCCTTTTCATTCCATTCCTTTCCATTCAGTTCCGTTGCACTCCATTCCATCCCATTACATTCCATACCATGCTATTCTTTTCCTTTCTTTTAACAAGCTCTCAATCTGACACCCTGGCAGGATTCCAGTGGCTCGATGTCATCTCACATTTTACTACACCGTTCCATTCCATTCCATTCCATTCCATTCCGTTGCATTGCACTCCATTCCACTGCATTCCATTCCATTACATTCAATTCTGTTCCATTATGTTCCATTGCACTCCCTTCCATTCCATTCCGTTCCATTCCTTTCCATTCCGTCCATTCCATTCGATTCCATTCTATTCCAAAATATTCTCTTCTATTCGTTTCTTTCAACGTGTTTTCAATCTGTCATCCTGATTGGATTGCAGTGGCACACTGTCAGCTGACATTTTATTTCACCCTTCCATTCCACTCCATTCCATTCCATTCCATTTGGTTCATTCCATTCCATTTCGTTTCATTCCTTTCCATTTCGTTGCTTTCCTTGCCATTGCACTCAATTACTTTCCATTCCGTTCCATTTCATTCCATTGCATTACTTCCCGTTCTGGTCCGTGACATTCCATTTCGTTGCCTTCCATTGCACTCCATTCCATTCCATTCCAATTCGTTTCCTTCCATTGACCTCCATTCCATTCCATTCCATTCCATTACACTCCATTCCATTCTTTTCCATTCCTTTCCGTTCCATTGCACTCCATTCCCTTCCATTCCAATGCATTTCATTCCATTACACTCTATTCCATTTAATTCCAATCCACTCCACTCCACTCCATTCCATTCCATTCCATTCTGTTCCATTGCACTTCCTTATGTTCCATTCCATTCCTTCGCATTCCACTCCATTTGGTTCATTCCATTCCATTCCATTTCGTTTCATTCCTTTCCATTTCGTTCCTTTCCTTTCCATTGCACTCAATTACTTCCCATTCCGTTCCAGTTCCATTCCATTCAATTTCATTCCATTCCTTTCTGTTCCGTTCCATTCCATTCCATTTCATTCCTTCCATGGCACTCCATTCCATTCCGATTCCATTCCATTTCCTTCCACTGCACTCCATTCCACTCCATTCCATTCCGTTCCACTCCATTTATCCCATGTCCATTCCATTCCATTCCATTCCATTCCCATTCCATTCCGTTCCATTGCACTCCATCCATTCCATTCCAATGCATTTCATTCATTGCACTCCATTCCCATTCCATTCCATTTGCACTCCACTCCCTTCCATTTCTTTCCATTCCTTTCCGTTCCATTTGCACCTTTCCTTCCTTCCATTCCATTCCTTTCCATTCCATTCCATTCCTTTCCATTCCATTCCATTCCATACCATACTAATCTATTCTATTTCTTTATTTGAAGAAGTTCTCAACAATGTCACTCCAGCTGGATTGCGGTGGCACAATTTCAGCTCACATTTTATTTAACCTTTCCATTCCATTCCATTCCATTCCATTCCAAAATATTCTATTCTATTCCTTTGTACAACAAGTTTTCAATCTGTCACCCTGATTGGATTGCAAGTGGCAAAATGCAGCTCACATTTGATTTCACCCTTCCATTCCACGCCATTCCATTCCTTTCCATTCCATTCCATTTGGTTCCTTCAATTCCATTCCATTCCATTCGTTTCATTCCTTCCATTTCGTTCCTTTCCATTCCATTGCACTCAATTACTTTCAATTCCGTTCCATTCCATTCCATTCCATTCCTTGCCATTCCGTTCCATTCCCTTCCATTGCACTCCATCATTCCATTCAATCCATTTCCTTGCATTGCACTCCAGTCCATTCATTCCGTTCCGTTCCATTCCATTCCATTCCGTTCCATTGCACTCCATTCCATTCCATTCCAATGCATTCATTCATTTCTCCATTCCATTCCATTCCATTCCACTCCATTCCATTCCATTCCATTCCACTCCCCTCCATTCATTCCATTCCATTCCATTCCATTTCCATTCCCATTCCATTCCATTCCATTCCGTTCCATTGCACTTCTTTCCATTCCTTTCCATTCCATTCCATTCCATTCCATTCTATTCTTTTCCTTTATTTGAAGAAGTTCTCAATATGTCCCTCCGGCTGGATTGCAGTGACAGAATGTCAGCTCACATTTTATTTAAGCTTTCGATTCCATTCCATTCAATTCCATTCCATTCCATGCAATTCCATTCCATTCCAATGCATTCCTTCCGATTGCATTCCTTTCCATTGGACTCCATTCCATTCCAATCCATTCTGTTCCGTTCTGTTTCCATTCCCATTTCCATTCCTTTCCGTTCCATTCCATTCAATTCCGTTCTGTTCCATTGCATTCTATTCCGTTCCATATCAATACCATTTCATTGCATTCCATTCCTTTCCATTTCATTCCATTCCGTTCCATTCCATTCCATTGCACTCCTTTCCATTTCCATTGCATTCCATTCCATTCCAACTCTATCTTCTATATTGTTCCTTTCTTCAAGAAGTTCTCATCTGTCACCCTGGCTGGATTTCAATTGCACATTGTTAGCTCACATTTCATTTCTCCATTGCATTCCATTCCATTCCAATCCATTCCCTTCCTTTCCTTTCCATTCCATTCCATTCCATTCTGTACTGTTGCGTTACGTTTCCATTTCATTCCATTCCTTTCCATTCTGTTGCATTTCTTTCCACTGCACTACATTACATTCGATTCCGTTCCAATCCATTCCATTCCATTGTGTTCCATTCCGTTCCACTGCATTCCATTCTATTGCATTACATTTCATTCCTTTCCATTCCATTCAGTTCCATTCCATTCCATTCCATTCCACACTATTCTATTATATTCCTTTCTTTCAATAAGTTCTCTGTCTGTCACACTGTCTGCGATAGCAGTTGGCAAATTATCAGCTCACGTTTATTTCACCGTTCCATTCCATTCTGCTGCATTCCATTCCGTTACACTGCATTGCATTCAATTTCATTCCATTCCATTCCTTTCCGTTCCATTGCATCCATTCCATTCCATTCCATTCCATCCATTCCATTGCCTTCCATTCCATTCCATTCCATTCCCTTCCATTCCATTCCCATTCCATTCCTTTCTGTTCCATTGCACTCCGTTCCATCCATTCCATTCCATTCCATTCAATTCCATTCCACACTATTCTATTCTGTTCCTTTCTTTCAAAAACTTATCAGTCTGTCTCCCTGGCTGGATAACAGTTGCACAATGTCAGCTCAAATTTTATTTCACCGTTCCATTCCATTCCTTTCCATTCCATTCCATTCCATTCATTTCATTCCTTCCGTTCCATTGAACTCCATTCCATTCCATTCCATTGCGTTCCATTCCATTCCATTCCATTCCATTCCATTCCATTCCATTACGTTCCATTGCACTGCGTTCCATTCCATTCCATTCCATTGCATTCCATTCCGTTCCATTCCATTGCACTCTGTTCCATTCCATTCCATTCCACTCCACTCCACTCCATTCCAGTCCATTTCTTTCATTTCCATTCCATTCCATTCCATTGCAATCCATTCCATTCCTTTCCATTCATTTCCATTTCATTCCATTCCGTTGTGTTCTTTGCCGTTCCCTTCTTTTCCATTCCATTCCATTTCGTGCCATTCCATTCCTTCAATTCCATTCTATTTCATTCTAGTCCACATTATTCTATTCTATTCCTTTCTTTCAGCAAGTTCTCAATATGTCACCCTGGCTTTATTACATTGGCACAATGTCAGCACACATTTTATTTCACCATTCCATTCCATTCCATTCCATTACATTCGATTCCATTTCATTCTGTTCCAATCCAATCTGTACAATTGCACTTCGTTCCTTTCCATTCCATTCCATTCCTTTCTGTTCCACACTATTGTTTTCTGTTCCTTTCTTTCAAAAGGTTATTAATCTGTCACCCTGGCTGGATAACAGTGGCACAATGTCAGCTCACATTTTATTTTACCATTCCATTCCATTCCATTCCATTCCATTCATTCCGTTTCGTTCCATTGAACTCCATTCCATTCCATTCCATTCCGTTCGGTTCCATTCCATTCCATTCCATTCCGTTCCATGCACTCTAATCCATTCTATTCCATTCCATTCCACCCCTCTCCATTCCATTCCGTGCGATTCCATTAAATTCCATTCCATTCCATTCCATTCCAATCCATTCCATTCCATTCCATTCCCTTCCAATCCATTCCTTTGCACTCCATTCCACTCCATTCCATTCCTTTCCACACTATAGTATTTTTTTCCTTTCTTTCAAAAAGTTCTCCAAGTGTCACCCTGGCTGTATTGCAATTCCACGATTTTAACTCAGATTTTATTCGCCATTCGATTCCATTGCATTGCATTCCATTCCATTCCATTCAAATCCACTTCATTCCATTTCGTTCCATTCTGTTCCATTGCAATCCATTTCATTCCATTGCATTCCATTCCATTCCATTGCATTCTTCTTTCCATTCCATTCCATTCCATTCCATTCCATTCCATTCCATTCCTTTCATTTCCATTCTATTCCATTCCATTGTTTTCCATTCCATTCCATTCCATTTCATTCCATTCCTTTCCATTCCATTGCATTCCATTCGATTCCATTCCATTTCCTTCCATTCCGTTCCATTCCATTCCTTTCCATTCCATTTCATTCCATTCAGTTCCATTCCATTCCTTTCCATTCCATTTCATTCCATTCCATTCAATTCCATTCCATTCCTTTCTATTCCATTCCATTCCATTCCGTTACAGACTATACTATTCTATTCCTTTGTTTCAACAAGTTCTCAATTTGTCACACTGGCTGGATTGCAGTGGCACAATGTCAGCTCACATTTTATTTCATTCTTCCGCTCCATTCGTTTGATTGCGTTCCATTCGATTGCATTCCATTCCTTTAAATCTATTAGATTCCATTCCATTCCATTCCATTTCGTTGCATTCCATTCGATTCCATGCCATTTCCTTCCATTCCCTTCCATTCCATTTCTTTCCATTCCATTCCATTCTTTCCTGTTCCATTCCATTGCATTCCATTGCATTCCTTTCTATTCCATTCCATTCCATTACTCTCAATTCTATTCTTTTCCTTTCTTTCAACAAGTTCTCAGTTTTTCCCCCTTGCTGGATTGTATGGCAACATGTCAGCTCACATTTTATTTCACTGTTACATTTCATTCATTCCATTCCATTCCACTCCACTTCTTTCCATTCTGTTCCTTTATGTTCCTTTGCATTCCATTATATTCCATTCCATTCCGTTCCCTTCCGTTCAATTCCATTCCATTCCATTCTGTTACATTCCATTTTGTTCCATTCCATTCCATTCCATTCAATTGCACTCCATTCCTTACCTTTCCGTTCCGTTCCATTCTGTTCTGTTCCGTTCCGATAGGTTCTTTTCCATTTCTTTCCATTCCGTTCAATTGCACTCTATTCCATTCCTTTGTATTCCATTCCATTCCATTCCACACTATTCTATTCTCTTCGTTTCTTTCAAGAAGTTCTCAATCTGTCACCCTGGCTGAATTGCAGTAACAGAATGACAGCTCACATTTTATTTCACCGTTCCATTCCTTCCATTCCTTCATTCCATTCCATTCCATTCCATTCCATTGCATTCCATTCCATTCCGTTCCATTGCACTCCGTTACTTCCCATTCCATTCCAATCCATTGCATTCCTTTCCATTCCATTCCATTTCGTTCAGTTTCTTTCCATTCCATTCCATTTCGTTTCATTCCTTTCCATTTCGTTCCTTTCCTTTCCATTGCACTCAATTACTTCCATTCCGTTCCATTCCATTCCATTCCATTCCATTCCATTCCTTTCCGTTCTGTTCCATTCCATTCCGTTTCATTCCCTTCCATGGCACTCCATTCCATTCGATTCCATTCCATTTCCTTCCACTGCACTCCATTCCACTCCATTCCATTCCATTCCACTCCATTCTATTCCATTCCATTCCGTTCCATTCCGTTCCATTCCATTGAATTCCGTTCTGTTGCATTCCATTCTATTCCGTTACATTCACTCCCATTTCATTCCATTCCATTACTTTTCATTTCATTCCATTCCATTACTTTTCATTTCATTCCATTCCTTTCCATTCCGTTAAATTGCACTCCTTTCCATTCCATTGCATTCCATTCTGTTCCATTCCATCCCATTCCATTCCATTCCATTCTTTTCCATTCCATTCTGTTCCATTCCGTTCCGTTCCGTTCCATTCCATTCCATTCTATTCCATTCTTTTGCATTCCATTCCATTCCATTCCATTCCATTCCATTCCATTCCATTCATTCCGTTCCTTTGCACTCCATTTCACTCCATTCCATTCCATTCCACACTGTAGTATTTTATTCCTTACTTTCAAATGTTCTCAATGTGTCACCCTGGGTGAATTGCAATTCCACGATTTTAACTCACATTTTATTTCGCCGTTCGATTCCATTGCATTCCATTCCATTCCATTCAAATCCATTTCATTCCATTCCTTTCCATTCTGTTCCATTGCAATCCATTCCATTCCATTGCATTCCTTTCCATTCGATTGCATTCCTTTCCATTCCATTCCATTCCATTCCATTGTATTCCATTCCATTCCATTTCATTCTATTCCATTCCATTCCTTTCCATTCCATTCCGTTTCATTCCATTCCTTTCCATTCAGTTCCGTTGCACTCCATTCCATCCCATTACATTCCATACCATGCTATTCTTTTCCTTTCTTTTAACAAGCTCTCAATCTGACACCCTGGCAGGATTCCAGTGGCTCGATGTCATCTCACATTTTACTACACCGTTCCATTCCATTCCATTCCATTCCATTCCGTTGCATTGCACTCCATTCCACTGCATTCCATTCCATTACATTCAATTCTGTTCCATTATGTTCCATTGCACTCCCTTCCATTCCATTCCGTTCCATTCCTTTCCATTCCGTCCATTCCATTCGATTCCATTCTATTCCAAAATATTCTCTTCTATTCGTTTCTTTCAACGTGTTTTCAATCTGTCATCCTGATTGGATTGCAGTGGCACACTGTCAGCTGACATTTTATTTCACCCTTCCATTCCACTCCATTCCATTCCATTCCATTTGGTTCATTCCATTCCATTTCGTTTCATTCCTTTCCATTTCGTTGCTTTCCTTGCCATTGCACTCAATTACTTTCCATTCCGTTCCATTTCATTCCATTGCATTACTTCCCGTTCTGGTCCGTGACATTCCATTTCGTTGCCTTCCATTGCACTCCATTCCATTCCATTCCAATTCGTTTCCTTCCATTGACCTCCATTCCATTCCATTCCATTCCATTACACTCCATTCCATTCTTTTCCATTCCTTTCCGTTCCATTGCACTCATTCCCTTCCATTCCAATGCATTTCATTCCATTACACTCTATTCCATTTAATTCCAATCCACTCCACTCCACTCCATTCCATTCCATTCCATTCTGTTCCATTGCACTTCCTTATGTTCCATTCCATTCCTTCGCATTCCACTCCATTTGGTTCATTCCATTCCATTCCATTTCGTTTCATTCCTTTCCATTTCGTTCCTTTCCTTTCCATTGCACTCAATTACTTCCATTCCGTTCCATTCCATTCCATTCAATTTCATTCCATTCCTTTCTGTTCCGTTCCATTCCATTCCATTTCATTCCCTTCCATGGCACTCCATTCCATTCGATTCCATTCCATTTCCTTCCACTGCACTCCATTCCACTCCATTCCATTCCGTTCCACTCCATTCTATCCCATTCCATTCCATTCCATTCCATTCCATTCCATTCCATTCCATTCCGTTCCATTGCACTCCATTCCATTCCATTCCAATGCATTTCATTCCATTGCACTCCATTCCATTCCATTCCATTGCACTCCACTCCCTTCCATTTCTTTCCATTCCTTTCCGTTCCATTGCACTTCTTTCCATTCCATTCCATTCCATTCCTTTCCATTCCATTCCATTCCTTTCCATTCCATTCCATTCCATACCATACTAATCTATTCTATTCCTTTATTTGAAGAAGTTCTCAATATGTCACTCCAGCTGGATTGCGGTGGCACAATTTCAGCTCACATTTTATTTAACCTTTCCATTCCATTCCATTCCATTCCATTCCAAAATATTCTATTCTATTCCTTTGTATCAACAAGTTTTCAATCTGTCACCCTGATTGGATTGCAGTGGCAAAATGCAGCTCACATTTGATTTCACCCTTCCATTCCACGCCATTCCATTCCTTTCCATTCCATTCCATTTGGTTCCTTCAATTCCATTCCATTCCATTTCGTTTCATTCCTTTCCATTTCGTTCCTTTCCATTCCATTGCACTCAATTACTTTCAATTCCGTTCCATTCCATTCCATTCCATTCCTTTCCATTCCGTTCCATTCCCTTCCATTGCACTCCATTCCATTCCATTCCAATCCATTTCCTTGCATTGCACTCCAGTCCATTCATTCCGTTCCGTTCCATTCCATTCCATTCCGTTCCATTGCACTCCATTCCATTCCATTCCAATGCATTTCATTCCATTGCACTCCATTCCATTCCATTCCATTCCATTCCAATCCATTCCATTCCATTCCATTCCACTCCCCTCCATTCCATTCCATTCCATTCCATTCCATTCCATTCCATTCCATTCCGTTCCATTGCACTTCTTTCCATTCCTTTCCATTCCATTCCATTCCATTCCATTCTATTCTTTTCCTTTATTTGAAGAAGTTCTCAATATGTCCCTCCGGCTGGATTGCAGTGACAGAATGTCAGCTCACATTTTATTTAAGCTTTCGATTCCATTCCATTCAATTCCATTCCATTCCATGCAATTCCATTCCATTCCAATGCATTCCTTCCGATTGCATTCCTTTCCATTGGACTCCATTCCATTCCAATCCATTCTGTTCCGTTCTGTTCCATTCCATTCCATTCCATTCCATTCCTTTCCGTTCCATTCCATTCAATTCCGTTCTGTTCCATTGCATTCTATTCCGTTCCATTCAATACCATTTCATTGCATTCCATTCCTTTCCATTTCATTCCATTCCGTTCCATTCCATTCCATTGCACTCCTTTCCATTCCATTGCATTCCATTCCATTCCACTCTATTCTATATTGTTCCTTTCTTTCAAGAAGTTCTCAATCTGTCACCCTGGCTGGATTTCAATTGCACATTGTTAGCTCACATTTCATTTCTCCATTGCATTCCATTCCATTCCAATCCATTCCCTTCCTTTCCTTTCCATTCCATTCCATTCCATTCTGTACTGTTGCGTTACGTTCCATTCCATTCCATTCCTTTCCATTCTGTTGCATTTCTTTCCACTGCACTACATTACATTCGATTCCGTTCCAATCCATTCCATTCCATTGTGTTCCATTCCGTTCCACTGCATTCCATTCTATTGCATTACATTTCATTCCTTTCCATTCCATTCAGTTCCATTCCATTCCATTCCATTCCACACTATTCTATTATATTCCTTTCTTTCAATAAGTTCTCTGTCTGTCACACTGTCTGGATAGCAGTGGCAAATTATCAGCTCACGTTTTATTTCACCGTTCCATTCCATTCTGCTGCATTCCATTCCGTTACACTGCATTGCATTCAATTTCATTCCATTCCATTCCTTTCCGTTCCATTGCATTCCATTCCATTCCATTCCATTCCATTCCATTCCATTGCCTTCCATTCCATTCCATTCCATTCCCTTCCATTCCATTCCATTCCATTCCTTTCTGTTCCATTGCACTCCGTTCCATTCCATTCCATTCCATTCCATTCAATTCCATTCCACACTATTCTATTCTGTTCCTTTCTTTCAAAAACTTATCAGTCTGTCTCCCTGGCTGGATAACAGTTGCACAATGTCAGCTCAAATTTTATTTCACCGTTCCATTCCATTCCTTTCCATTCCATTCCATTCCATTCATTTCATTCCTTTCCGTTCCATTGAACTCCATTCCATTCCATTCCATTGCGTTCCATTCCATTCCATTCCATTCCATTCCATTCCATTACGTTCCATTGCACTGCGTTCCATTCCATTCCATTCCATTGCATTCCATTCCGTTCCATTCCATTGCACTCTGTTCCATTCCATTCCATTCCACTCCACTCCACTCCATTCCAGTCCATTTCTTTCATTTCCATTCCATTCCATTCCATTGCATTCCATTCCATTCCTTTCCATTCATTTCCATTTCATTCCATTCCGTTGTGTTCTTTGCCGTTCCCTTCTTTTCCATTCCATTCCATTTCGTGCCATTCCATTCCTTTCAATTCCATTCTATTTCATTCTAGTCCACATTATTCTATTCTATTCCTTTCTTTCAGCAAGTTCTCAATATGTCACCCTGGCTTTATTACATTGGCACAATGTCAGCACACATTTTATTTCACCATTCCATTCCATTCCATTCCATTACATTCGATTCCATTTCATTCTGTTCCAATCCAATCTGTACAATTGCACTTCGTTCCTTTCCATTCCATTCCATTCCTTTCTGTTCCACACTATTGTTTTCTGTTCCTTTCTTTCAAAAGGTTATTAATCTGTCACCCTGGCTGGATAACAGTGGCACAATGTCAGCTCACATTTTATTTTACCATTCCATTCCATTCCATTCCATTCCATTCATTCCGTTTCGTTCCATTGAACTCCATTCCATTCCATTCCATTCCGTTCGGTTCCATTCCATTCCATTCCATTCCGTTCCATTGCACTCTAATCCATTCTATTCCATTCCATTCCACCCCTCTCCATTCCATTCCGTGCGATTCCATTAAATTCCATTCCATTCCATTCCATTCCATTCCAATCCATTCCATTCCATTCCATTCCCTTCCAATCCATTCCTTTGCACTCCATTCCACTCCATTCCATTCCTTTCCACACTATAGTATTTTTTTCCTTTCTTTCAAAAAGTTCTCCAAGTGTCACCCTGGCTGTATTGCAATTCCACGATTTTAACTCAGATTTTATTTCGCCATTCGATTCCATTGCATTGCATTCCATTCCATTCCATTCAAATCCACTTCATTCCATTTCGTTCCATTCTGTTCCATTGCAATCCATTTCATTCCATTGCATTCCATTCCATTCCATTGCATTCCTTTCCATTTCATTCCATTCCATTCCATTCCATTCCATTCCTTTCATTTCCATTCTATTCCATTCCATTGTTTTCCATTCCATTCCATTCCATTTCATTCCATTCCTTTCCATTCCATTGCATTCCATTCGATTCCATTCCATTTCCTTCCATTCCGTTCCATTCCATTCCTTTCCATTCCATTTCATTCCATTCAGTTCCATTCCATTCCTTTCCATTCCATTTCATTCCATTCCATTCAATTCCATTCCATTCCTTTCTATTCCATTCCATTCCATTCCGTTACAGACTATACTATTCTATTCCTTTGTTTCAACAAGTTCTCAATTTGTCACACTGGCTGGATTGCAGTGGCACAATGTCAGCTCACATTTTATTTCATTCTTCCGCTCCATTCGTTTGATTGCGTTCCATTCGATTGCATTCCATTCCTTTAAATCTATTAGATTCCATTCCATTCCATTCCATTTCGTTGCATTCCATTCGATTCCATTCCATTACCTTCCATTCCCTTCCATTCCATTTCTTTCCATTCCATTCCATTCTTTTCTGTTCCATTCCATTGCATTCCATTGCATTCCTTTCTATTCCATTCCATTCCATTACTCTCAATTCTATTCTTTTCCTTTCTTTCAACAAGTTCTCAGTTTTTCCCCCTTGCTGGATTGTAGTGGCAACATGTCAGCTCACATTTTATTTCACTGTTACATTTCATTCATTCCATTCCATTCCACTCCACTTCTTTCCATTCTGTTCCTTTATGTTCCTTTGCATTCCATTATATTCCATTCCATTCCGTTCCCTTCCGTTCAATTCCATTCCATTCCATTCTGTTACATTCCATTTTGTTCCATTCCATTCCATTCCATTCAATTGCACTCCATTCCTTACCTTTCCGTTCCGTTCCATTCTGTTCTGTTCCGTTCCGATAGGTTCTTTTCCATTTCTTTCCATTCCGTTCAATTGCACTCTATCCATTCCTTTGTATTCCATTCCATTCCATTCCACACTATTCTATTCTCTTCGTTTCTTTCAAGAAGTTCTCAATCTGTCACCCTGGCTGAATTGCAGTAACAGAATGAAAGCTCACATTTTATTTCACCGTTCCATTCCGTTCCATTCCATTCCATTCCATTCCATTCCCATTCCATTCCATTCCGTTCCATTGCACTCCGTTACTTCCCATTCCATTCCAATCCATTGCATTCCTTTCCATTCCATTCCATTTCGTTCAATTTCTTTCCATTCCATTCCATTTCGTTTCATTCCTTTCCATTTCGTTCCTTTCCTTTCCATTGCACTCAATTACTTCCATTCCGTTCCATTCCATTCCATCCATTCCATTCCATTCCATTCCATTCCATTCCTTTCCATTCAATTCCATTCCATTCCGTTACATTCCATTCCATGGCACTCCATTCCATTCGATTCCATTCCATTTCCTTCCACTGCACTCCATTCCACTCCATTCCATTCCATTCCACTCCATTCTATTCCATTCCATTCCGTTCCATTCCGTTCCATTCCATTGAATTCCGTTCTGTTGCATTCCATTCTATTCCGTTACATTCACTCCCATTTCATTCCATTCCATTACTTTTCATTTCATTCCATTCCATTACTTTTCATTTCATTCCATTCCTTTCCATTCCGTTAAATTGCACTCCTTTCCATTCCATTGCATTCCATTCTGTTCCATTCCATCCCATTCCATTCCATTCCATTCTTTTCCATTCCATTCTGTTCCATTCCGTTCCGTTCCGTTCCATTCCATTCCATTCTATTCCATTCCTTTGCATTCCATTCCATTCCATTCCATTCCATTCCATTCCGTTCCTTTGCACTCCATTTCACTCCATTCCATTCCATTCCACACTGTAGTATTTTATTCCTTACTTTCAAATGTTCTCAATGTGTCACCCTGGGTGAATTGCAATTCCACGATTTTAACTCACATTTTATTTCGCCGTTCGATTCCATTGCATTCCATTCCATTCCATTCAAATCCATTTCATTCCATTCCTTTCCATTCTGTTCCATTGCAATCCATTCCATTCCATTGCATTCCTTTCCATTCGATTGCATTCCTTTCCATTCCATTCCATTCCATTCCATTGTATTCCATTCCATTCCATTTCATTCTATTCCATTCCATTCCTTTCCATTCCATTCCGTTTCATTCCATTCCTTTCCATTCAGTTCCGTTGCACTCCATTCCATCCCATTACATTCCATACCATGCTATTCTTTTCCTTTCTTTTAACAAGCTCTCAATCTGACACCCTGGCAGGATTCCAGTGGCTCGATGTCATCTCACATTTTACTACACCGTTCCATTCCATTCCATTCCATTCCATTCCGTTGCATTGCACTCCATTCCACTGCATTCCATTCCATTACATTCAATTCTGTTCCATTATGTTCCATTGCACTCCCTTCCATTCCATTCCGTTCCATTCCTTTCCATTCCGTCCATTCCATTCGATTCCATTCTATTCCAAAATATTCTCTTCTATTCGTTTCTTTCAACGTGTTTTCAATCTGTCATCCTGATTGGATTGCAGTGGCACACTGTCAGCTGACATTTTATTTCACCCTTCCATTCCACTCCATTCCATTCCATTCCATTTGGTTCATTCCATTCCATTTCGTTTCATTCCTTTCCATTTCGTTGCTTTCCTTGCCATTGCACTCAATTACTTTCCATTCCTTCCATTTCATTCCATTGCATTACTTCCCGTTCTGGTCCGTGACATTCCATTTCGTTGCCTTCCATTGCACTCCATTCCATTCCATTCCAATTCGTTTCCTTCCATTGACCTCCATTCATTCCATTCCATTCCATTACACTCCATTCCATTCCTTTCCATTCCTTTCCGTTCCATTGCACTCATTCCCTTCCATTCCAATGCATTTCATTCCATTACACTCTATTCCATTTAATTCCAATCCACTCCACTCCACTCCATTCCATTCCATTCCATTCTGTTCCATTGCACTTCCTTATGTTCCATTCCATTCCTTCGCATTCCACTCCATTTGGTTCATTCCATTCCATTCCATTTCGTTTCATTCCTTTCCATTTCGTTCCTTTCCTTTCCATTGCACTCAATTACTTCCATTCCGTTCCATTCCATTCCATTCAATTTCATTCCATTCCTTTCTGTTCCGTTCCATTCCATTCCATTTCATTCCCTTCCATGGCACTCCATTCCATTCGATTCCATTCCATTTCCTTCCACTGCACTCCATTCCACTCCATTCCATTCCGTTCCACTCCATTCTATCCCATTCCATTCCATTCCATTCCATTCCATTCCATTCCATTCCATTCGTTCCATTGCACTCCATTCCATTCCATTCCAATGCATTTCATTCCATTGCACTCCATTCCATTCCATTCCATTGCACTCCACTCCCTTCCATTTCTTTCCATTCCTTTCCGTTCCATTGCACTTCTTTCCATTCCATTCCATTCCATTCCTTTCCATTCCATTCCATTCCATACTAATCTATTCTATTCCTTTATTTGAAGAAGTTCTCAATATGTCACTCCAGCTGGATTGCGGTGGCACAATTTCAGCTCACATTTTATTTACCTTTCCATTCCATTCCATTCCATTCCATTCCAAAATATTCTATTCTATTCCTTTGTATCAACAAGTTTTCAATCTGTCACCCTGATTGGATTGCAGTGGCAAAATGCAGCTCACATTTGATTTCACCCTTCCTTCCACTCCATTCCATTCCTTTCCATTCCATTCCATTTGGTCCTTCAATTCCATTCCATTCCATTTCGTTTCATTCCTTTCCATTTCGTTCCTTTCCATTCCATTGCACTCAATTACTTTCAATTCCTTCCATTCCATTCCATTCCATTCCTTGCCATTCCGTTCCATTCCCTTCCATTGCACTCCATTCATTCCATTCCAATCCATTTCCTTGCATTGCACTCCAGTCCATTCATTCCGTTCCGTTCCATTCCATTCCATTCCGTTCCATTGCACTCCATTCCATTCCATTCCAATGCATTTCATTCCATTGCACTCCATTCCATTCCATTCCATTCCATTCCAATCCATTCCATTCCATCCATTCCACTCCCTCCATTCCATTCCATTCCATTCCATTCCATTCCATTCCATTCCGTTCCATTGCACTTCTTTCCATTCCTTTCCATTCCATTCCATTCCATTCCATTCTATTCTTTCCTTTATTTGAAGAAGTTCTCAATATGTCCCTCCGGCTGGATTGCAGTGACAGAATGTCAGCTCACATTTTATTTAAGCTTTCGATTCCATTCCATTCCATTCCATTCCATTCCATGCAATTCCATTCCATTCCAATGCATTCCTTCCGATTGCATTCCTTTCCATTGGACTCCATTCCATTCCAATCCATTCTGTTCCGTTCTGTTCCATTCCATTCCATTCCATTCCATTCCTTTCTGTTCCATTCCATTCAATTCCGTTCTGTTCCATTACATTCTATTCCGTTCCGTTCAATACCATTTCATTGCATTCCATTCCTTTCCATTTCATTCCATTCCGTTCCATTCCGTTCCATTGCACTCCTTTCCATTCCATTGTATTCCATTCCATTCCTCTCTATTCTATATTGTTCGTTTCTTTCAAGAAGTTCTCAATCTGTCACCCTGGCTGGATTTCAATTGCACATTGTTAGCTCACATTTCATTTCTCCATTGCATTCCATTCCATTCCAATCCATTCCCTTCCTTTCCTTTCCATTCCATTCCATTCCATTCTGTACTGTTGCATTACGTTCCATTCCATTCCATTCCTTTCCATTCTGTTGCATTTCTTTCCACTGCACTTCATTACATTCGATTCCGTTCCAATCCATTCCATTCCATTCTGTTCCATTCCGTTCCACTGCATTCCATTCTATTGCATTACATTTCATTCCTTTCCATTCCATTCAGTTCCATTCCATTCCATTCCATTCCACACTATTCTATTATATTCCTTTCTTTCAATAAGTTCTCTGTCTGTCACACTGTCTGGATAGCAGTGGAAAATTATCAGCTCACGTTTTATTTCACCGTTCCATTCCATTCTGCTGCATTCCATTCCGTTACACTGCATTGCATTCAATTTCATTCCATTCCATTCCTTTCCGTTCCACTGCATTCCATTCCATTCCATTCCATTCCATTCTATTCCATTGCCTTCCATTCCATTCCATTCCATTCCCTTCCATTCCATTCCATTCCATTACTTTCTGTTCCATTGCACTCCATTCCATTCCATTCCATTCAATTCCATTCCACACTATTCTATTCTGTTCCTTTCTTTCAAAAACTTATCAGTCTGTCTCCCTGGCTGGATAACAGTTGCACAATGTCAGCTCAAATTTTATTTCACCGTTCCATTCCATTCCTTTCCATTCCATTCCATTCCATTCATTTCATTCCTTTCCGTTCCATTGAACTCCATTCCATTCCATTCCATTGCGTTCCATTCCATTCCATTCCATTCCATTCCATTACGTTCCATTGTACTGCGTTCCATTCCATTCCATTCCATTGCATTCCATTCCGTTCCATTCCATTGCACTCTGTTCCATTCCATTCCATTCCACTCCACTCCATTCCATTCCAGTCCATTTCTTTCATTTCCATTCCATTCCATTCCATTGCAATCCATTCCATTCCGTTCCATTCATTTCCATTTCATTCCATTCCGTTGTGTTTTTTGCCGTTCCCTTCTTTTCCATTCCATTCCATTTCGTGCCATTCCATTCCTTTCAATTCCATTCTATTTCATTCTAGTCCACATTATTCTTTTCTATTCCTTTCTTTCAGCAAGTTCTCAATATGTCACCCTGGCTTTATTACATTGGCACAATGTCAGCACACATTTTATTTCACCATTAAATTCCATTACACTCCATTACATTCGATTCCATTTCATTCTGTTCCAATCCAATCTGTACAATTGCACTTCGATCCTTTCCATTCCATTCCATTCCATTCCGTTCCATTGCACTCCATTCCATTCCATTCCAATGCATTTCATTCCATTGCACTCCATTCCATTCCATTCCATTGCACTCCACTCCCTTCCATTTCTTTCCATTCCTTTCCGTTCCATTGCACTTCTTTCCATTCCATTCCATTCCATTCCTTTCCATTCCATTCCATTCCATACTAATCTATTCTATTCCTTTATTTGAAGAAGTTCTCAATATGTCACTCCAGCTGGATTGCGGTGGCACAATTTCAGCTCACATTTTATTTAACCTTTCCATTCCATTCCATTCCATTCCATTCCAAAATATTCTATTCTATTCCTTTGTATCAACAAGTTTTCAATCTGTCACCCTGATTGGATTGCAGTGGCAAAATGCAGCTCACATTTGATTTCACCCTTCCATTCCATTCCATTCCATTCCTTTCCATTCCATTCCATTTGGTTCCTTCAATTCCATTCCATTCCATTTCGTTTCATTCCTTTCCATTTCGTTCCTTTCCATTCCATTGCACTCAATTACTTTCAATTCCGTTCCATTCCATTAAATTCCATTCCTTGCCATTCCGTTCCATTCCCTTCCATTGCACTCCATTCCATTCCATTCCAATCCATTTCCTTGCATTGCACTCCAGTCCATTCATTCCGTTCCGTTCCATTCCATTCCATTCCGTTCCATTGCACTCCATTCCATTCCATTCCAATGCATTTCATTCCATTGCACTCCATTCCATTCCATTCCACTCCATTCCATTCCACTCCCCTCCATTCCATTCCATTCCATTCCATTCCATTCCATTCCATTCCGTTCCATTGCACTTCTTTCCATTCCTTTCCATTCCATTCCATTCCATTCCATTCTATTCTTTTCCTTTATTTGAAGAAGTTCTCAATATGTCCCTCCGGCTGGATTGCAGTGACAGAATGTCAGCTCACATTTTATTTAAGCTTTCGATTCCATTCCATTCAATTCCATTCCATTCCATTCAATTCCATTCCATTCCAATGCATTCCTTCCGATTGCATTCCTTTCCATTGGACTCCATTCCATTCCAATCCATTCTGTTCCGTTCTGTTCCATTCCATTCCATTCCATTCCATTCCTTTCCGTTCCATTCCATTCAATTCCGTTCTGTTCCATTGCATTCTATTCCGTTCCATTCAATACCATTTCATTGCATTCCATTCCTTTCCATTTCATTCCATTCCGTTCCATTCCATTCCATTGCACTCCTTTCCATTCCATTGCATTCCATTCCATTCCACTCTATTCTATATTGTTCCTTTCTTTCAAGAAGTTCTCAATCTGTCACCCTGGCTGGATTTCAATTGCACATTGTTAGCTCACATTTCATTTCTCCATTGCATTCCATTCCATTCCAATCCATTCCCTTCCTTTCCTTTCCATTCCATTCCATTCCATTCTGTACTGTTGCGTTACGTTCCATTCCATTCCATTCCTTCCATTCTGTTGCATTTCTTTCCACTGCACTACATTACATTCGATTCCGTTCCAATCCATTCCATTCCATTGTGTTCCATTCCGTTCCACTGCATTCCATTCTATTGCATTACATTTCATTCCTTTCCATTCCATTCAGTTCCATTCCATTCCATTCCATTCCACACTATTCTATTATATTCCTTTCTTTCAATAAGTTCTCTGTCTGTCACACTGTCTGGATAGCAGTGGCAAATTATCAGCTCACGTTTTATTTCACCGTTCCATTCCATTCTGCTGCATTCCATTCCGTTACACTGCATTGCATTCAATTTCATTCCATTCCATTCCTTTCCGTTCCATTGCATTCCATTCCATTCCATTCCATTCCATTCCATTGCCTTCCATTCCATTCCATTCCATTCCCTTCCATTCCATTCCATTCCATTCCTTTCTGTTCCATTGCACTCCGTTCCATTCCATTCCATTCCATTCCATTCAATTCCATTCCACACTATTCTATTCTGTTCCTTTCTTTCAAAAACTTATCAGTCTGTCTCCCTGGCTGGATAACAGTTGCACAATGTCAGCTCAAATTTTATTTCACCGTTCCATTCCATTCCTTTCCATTCCATTCCATTCCATTCATTTCATTCCTTTCCGTTCCATTGAACTCCATTCCATTCCATTCCATTGCGTTCCATTCCATTCCATTCCATTCCATTCCATTCCATTACGTTCCATTGCACTGCGTTCCATTCCATTCCATTCCATTGCATTCCATTCCGTTCCATTCCATTGCACTCTGTTCCATTCCATTCCATTCCACTCCACTCCACTCCATTCCAGTCCATTTCTTTCATTTCCATTCCATTCCATTCCATTGCAATCCATTCCATTCCTTTCCATTCATTTCCATTTCATTCCATTCCGTTGTGTTCTTTGCCGTTCCCTTCTTTTCCATTCCATTCCATTTCGTGCCATTCCATTCCTTCAATTCCATTCTATTTCATTCTAGTCCACATTATTCTATTCTATTCCTTTCTTTCAGCAAGTTTCTCAATATGTCACCCTGGCTTTATTACATTGGCACAATGTCAGCACACATTTTATTTCACCATTCCATTCCATTCCATTCCATTACATTCGATTCCATTTCATTCTGTTCCAATCCAATCTGTACAATTGCACTTCGTTCCTTTCCATTCCATTCCATTCCTTTCTGTTCCACACTATTGTTTTCTGTTCCTTTCTTTCAAAAGGTTATTAATCTGTCACCCTGGCTGGATAACAGTGGCACAATGTCAGCTCACATTTTATTTTACCATTCCATTCCATTCCATTCATTCCGTTTCGTTCCATTGAACTCCATTCCATTCCATTCCATTCCGTTCGGTTCCATTCCATTCCATTCCATTCCGTTCCATTGCACTCTAATCCATTCTATTCCATTCCATTCCACCCTCTCCATTCCATTCCGTGCGATTCCATTAAATCATTCCATTCCATTCCATTCCATTCCATTCCAATCCATTCCATTCCATTCCATTCCCTTCCAATCCTTCCTTTGCACTCCATTCCACTCCATTCCATTCCTTTCCACACTATAGTATTTTTTTCCTTTCTTTCAAAAAGTTCTCCAAGTGTCACCCTGGCTGTATTGCAATTCCACGATTTTAACTCAGATTTTATTTCGCCATTCGATTCCATTGCATTGCATTCCATTCCATTCCATTCAAATCCACTTCATTCCATTTCGTTCCATTCTGTTCCATTGCAATCCATTTCATTCCATTGCATTCCATTCCATTCCATTTCATTCCTTTCCATTTCATTCCATTCCATTCCATTCCATTCCATTCCATTCCTTTCATTTCCATTCTATTCCATTCCATTGTTTTCCATTCCATTCCATTCCATTTCATTCCATTCCTTTCCATTCCATTGCATTCCATTCGATTCCATTCCATTTCCTTCCATTCCGTTCCATTCCATTCCTTTCCATTCCATTTCATTCCATTCAGTTCCATTCCATTCCTTTCCATTCCATTTCATTCCATTCCATTCAATTCCATTCCATTCCTTTCTATTCCATTCCATTCCATTCCGTTACAGACTATACTATTCTATTCCTTTGTTTCAACAAGTTCTCAATTTGTCACACTGGCTGGATTGCAGTGGCACAATGTCAGCTCACATTTTATTTCATTCTTCCGCTCCATTCGTTTGATTGCGTTCCATTCGATTGCATTCCATTCCTTTAAATCTATTAGATTCCATTCCATTCCATTCCATTTCGTTGCATTCCATTCGATTCCATTCCATTTCCTTCCATTCCCTTCCATTCCATTTCTTTCCATTCCATTCCATTCTTTCCTGTTCCATTCCATTGCATTCCATTGCATTCCTTTCTATTCCATTCCATTCCATTACTCTCAATTCTATTCTTTTCCTTTCTTTCAACAAGTTCTCAGTTTTTCCCCCTTGCTGGATTGTAGTGGCAACATGTCAGCTCACATTTTATTTCACTGTTACATTTCATTCATTCCATTCCATTCCACTCCACTTCTTTCCATTCTGTTCCTTTATGTTCCTTTGCATTCCATTATATTCCATTCCATTCCGTTCCCTTCCGTTCAATTCCATTCCATTCCATTCTGTTACATTCCATTTTGTTCCATTCCATTCCATTCCATTCAATTGCACTCCATTCCTTACCTTTCCGTTCCGTTCCATTCTGTTCTGTTCCGTTCCGATAGGTTCTTTTCCATTTCTTTCCATTCCGTTCAATTGCACTCTATTCCATTCCTTTGTATTCCATTCCATTCCATTCCACACTATTCTATTCTCTTCGTTTCTTTCAAGAAGTTCTCAATCTGTCACCCTGGCTGAATTGCAGTAACAGAATGAAAGCTCACATTTTATTTCACCGTTCCATTCCGTTCCATTCCATTCCATTCCATTCCATTCCATTCCATTGCATTCCATTCCATTCCGTTCCATTGCACTCCGTTACTTCCCATTCCATTCCAATCCATTGCATTCCTTTCCATTCCATTCCATTTCGTTCAATTTCTTTCCATTCCATTCCATTTCGTTTCATTCCTTTCCATTTCGTTCCTTTCCTTTCCATTGCACTCAATTACTTCCATTCCGTTCCATTCCATTCCATTCCATTCCATTCCATTCCATTCCATTCCTTTCCGTTCTGTTCCATTCCATTCCGTTTCATTCCCTTCCATGGCACTCCATTCCATTCGATTCCATTCCATTTCCTTCCACTGCACTCCATTCCATCCACTCCATTCCATTCCATTCCACTCCATTCTATTCCATTCCATTCCGTTCCATTCCGTTCCATTCCATTGAATTCCGTTCTGTTGCATTCCATTCTATTCCGTTACATTCACTCCCATTTCATTCCATTCCATTACTTTTCATTTCATTCCATTCCATTACTTTTCATTTCATTCCATTCCTTTCCATTCCGTTAAATTGCACTCCTTTCCATTCCATTGCATTCCATTCTGTTCCATTCCATCCCATTCCATTCCATTCCATTCTTTTCCATTCCATTCTGTTCCATTCCGTTCCGTTCCGTTCCATTCCATTCCATTCAATTCCATTCTTTTGCATTCCATTCCATTCCATTCCATTCCATTCCATTCCATTCCGTTCCTTTGCACTCCATTTCACTCCATTCCATTCCATTCCACACTGTAGTATTTTATTCCTTACTTTCAAATGTTCTCAATGTGTCACCCTGGGTGAATTGCAATTCCACGATTTTAACTCACATTTTATTTCGCCGTTCGATTCCATTGCATTCCATTCCATTCCATTCAAATCCATTTCATTCCATTCCTTTCCATTCTGTTCCATTGCAATCCATTCCATTCCATTGCATTCCTTTCCATTCGATTGCATTCCTTTCCATTCCATTCCATTCCATTCCATTGTATTCCATTCCATTCCATTTCATTCTATTCCATTCCATTCCGTTCCATTCCATTCCGTTTCATTCCATTCCTTTCCATTCAGTTCCGTTGCACTCCATTCCATCCCATTACATTCCATACCATGCTATTCTTTTCCTTTCTTTTAACAAGCTCTCAATCTGACACCCTGGCAGGATTCCAGTGGCTCGATGTCATCTCACATTTTACTACACCGTTCCATTCCATTCCATTCCATTCCATTCCGTTGCATTGCACTCCATTCCACTGCATTCCATTCCATTACATTCAATTCTGTTCCATTATGTTCCATTGCACTCCCTTCCATTCCATTCCGTTCCATTCCTTTCCATTCCGTCCATTCCATTCGATTCCATTCTATTCCAAAATATTCTCTTCTATTCGTTTCTTTCAACGTGTTTTCAATCTGTCATCCTGATTGGATTGCAGTGGCACACTGTCAGCTGACATTTTATTTCACCCTTCCATTCCACTCCATTCCATTCCATTCCATTTGGTTCATTCCATTCCATTTCGTTTCATTCCTTTCCATTTCGTTGCTTTCCTTGCCATTGCACTCAATTACTTTCCATTCCGTTCCATTTCATTCCATTGCATTACTTCCCGTTCTGGTCCGTGACATTCCATTTCGTTGCCTTCCATTGCACTCCATTCCATTCCATTCCAATTCGTTTCCTTCCATTGACCTCCATTCCATTCCATTCCATTCCATTACACTCCATTCCATTCTTTTCCATTCCTTTCCGTTCCATTGCACTCCATTCCCTTCCATTCCAATGCATTTCATTCCATTACACTCTATTCCATTTAATTCCAATCCACTCCACTCCACTCCATTCCATTCCATTCCATTCTGTTCCATTGCACTTCCTTATGTTCCATTCCATTCCTTCGCATTCCACTCCATTTGGTTCATTCCATTCCATTCCATTTCGTTTCATTCCTTTCCATTTCGTTCCTTTCCTTTCCATTGCACTCAATTACTTCCATTCCGTTCCATTCCATTCCATTCAATTTCATTCCATTCCTTTCTGTTCCGTTCCATTCCATTCCATTTCATTCCCTTCCATGGCACTCCATTCCATTCGATTCCATTCCATTTCCTTCCACTGCACTCCATTCCACTCCATTCCATTCCGTTCCACTCCATTCTATCCCATTCCATTCCATTCCATTCCATTCCATTCCATTCCATTCCGTTCCATTGCACTCCATTCCATTCCATTCCAATGCATTTCATTCCATTGCACTCCATTCCATTCCATTCCATTGCACTCCACTCCCTTCCATTTCTTTCCATTCCTTTCCGTTCCATTGCACTTCTTTCCATTCCATTCCATTCCATTCCTTTCCATTCCATTCCATTCCTTTCCATTCCATTCCATTCCATACCATACTAATCTATTCTATTCCTTTATTTGAAGAAGTTCTCAACATGTCACTCCAGCTGGATTGCGGTGGCACAATTTCAGCTCACATTTTATTTAACCTTTCCATTCCATTCCATTCCATTCCATTCCAAAATATTCTATTCTATTCCTTTGTATCAACAAGTTTTCAATCTGTCACCCTGATTGGATTGCAGTGGCAAAATGCAGCTCACATTTGATTTCACCCTTCCATTCCACGCCATTCCATTCCTTTCCATTCCATTCCATTTGGTTCCTTCAATTCCATTCCATTCCATTTCGTTTCATTCCTTTCCATTTCGTTCCTTTCCATTCCATTGCACTCAATTACTTTCAATTCCGTTCCATTCCATTCCATTCCATTCCTTGCCATTCCGTTCCATTCCCTTCCATTGCACTCCATTCCATTCCATTCCAATCCATTTCCTTGCATTGCACTCCAGTCCATTCATTCCGTTCCGTTCCATTCCATTCCATTCCGTTCCATTGCACTCCATTCCATTCCATTCCAATGCATTTCATTCCATTGCACTCCATTCCATTCCATTCCATTCCATTCCACTCCATTCCATTCCATTCCATTCCACTCCCCTCCATTCCATTCCATTCCATTCCATTCCATTCCATTCCATTCCATTCCGTTCCATTGCACTTCTTTCCATTCCTTTCCATTCCATTCCATTCCATTCCATTCTATTCTTTTCCTTTATTTGAAGAAGTTCTCAATATGTCCCTCCGGCTGGATTGCAGTGACAGAATGTCAGCTCACATTTTATTTAAGCTTTCGATTCCATTCCATTCAATTCCATTCCATTCCATGCAATTCCATTCCATTCCAATGCATTCCTTCCGATTGCATTCCTTTCCATTGGACTCCATTCCATTCCAATCCATTCTGTTCCGTTCTGTTCCATTCCATTCCATTCCTTTCCGTTCCATTCCATTCAATTCCGTTCTGTTCCATTGCATTCTATTCCGTTCCATTCAATACCATTTCATTGCATTCCATTCCTTTCCATTTCATTCCATTCCGTTCCATTCCATTCCATTGCACTCCTTTCCATTCCATTGCATTCCATTCCATTCCACTCTATTCTATATTGTTCCTTTCTTTCAAGAAGTTCTCAATCTGTCACCCTGGCTGGATTTCAATTGCACATTGTTAGCTCACATTTCATTTCTCCATTGCATTCCATTCCATTCCAATCCATTCCCTTCCTTTCCTTTCCATTCCATTCCATTCCATTCTGTACTGTTGCGTTACGTTCCATTCCATTCCATTCCTTTCCATTCTGTTGCATTTCTTTCCACTGCACTACATTACATTCGATTCCGTTCCAATCCATTCCATTCCATTGTGTTCCATTCCGTTCCACTGCATTCCATTCTATTGCATTACATTTCATTCCTTTCCATTCCATTCAGTTCCATTCCATTCCATTCCATTCCACACTATTCTATTATATTCCTTTCTTTCAATAAGTTCTCTGTCTGTCACACTGTCTGGATAGCAGTGGAAATTATCAGCTCACGTTTTATTTCACCGTTCCATTCCATTCTGCTGCATTCCATTCCGTTACACTGCATTGCATTCAATTTCATTCCATTCCATTCCTTTCCGTTCCATTGCATTCCATTCCATTCCATTCCATTCCATTCCATTGCCTTCCATTCCATTCCATTCCATTCCTTCCATTCCATTCCATTCCATTCCTTTCTGTTCCATTGCACTCCGTTCCATTCCATTCCATTCCATTCCATTCAATTCCATTCCACACTATTCTATTCTGTTCCTTTCTTTCAAAAACTTATCAGTCTGTCTCCCTGGCTGGATAACAGTTGCACAATGTCAGCTCAAATTTATTTCACCGTTCCATTCCATTCCTTTCCATTCCATTCCATTCCATTCATTTCATTCCTTTCCGTTCCATTGAACTCCATTCCATTCCATTCCATTGCGTTCCATTCCATTCCATTCCATTCCATTCCATTCCATTACGTTCCATTGCACTGCGTTCCATTCCATTCCATTCCATTGCATTCCATTCCGTTCCATTCCATTGCACTCTGTTCCATTCCATTCCATTCCACTCCACTCCACTCCATTCCAGTCCATTTCTTTCATTTCCATTCCATTCCATTCCATTGCAATCCATTCCATTCCTTTCCATTCATTTCCATTTCATTCCATTCCGTTGTGTTCTTTGCCGTTCCCTTCTTTTCCATTCCATTCCATTTCGTGCCATTCCATTCCTTTCAATTCCATTCTATTTCATTCTAGTCCACATTATTCTATTCTATTCCTTTCTTTCAGCAAGTTCTCAATATGTCACCCTGGCTTTATTACATTGGCACAATGTCAGCACACATTTTATTTCACCATTCCATTCCATTCCATTCCATTACATTCGATTCCATTTCATTCTGTTCCAATCCAATCTGTACAATTGCACTTCGTTCCTTTCCATTCCATTCCATTCCTTTCTGTTCCACACTATTGTTTTCTGTTCCTTTCTTTCAAAAGGTTATTAATCTGTCACCCTGGCTGGATAACAGTGGCACAATGTCAGCTCACATTTTATTTTACCATTCCATTCCATTCCATTCCATTCCATTCCATTCATTCCGTTTCGTTCCATTGAACTCCATTCCATTCCATTCCATTCCGTTCGGTTCCATTCCATTCCATTCCATTCCGTTCCATTGCACTCTAATCCATTCTATTCCATTCCATTCCACCCTCTCCATTCCATTCCGTGCGATTCCATTAAATTCCATTCCATTCCATTCCATTCCATTCCAATCCATTCCATTCCATTCCATTCCCTTCCAATCCATTCCTTTGCACTCCATTCCACTCCATTCCATTCCTTTCCACACTATAGTATTTTTTTCCTTTCTTTCAAAAAGTTCTCCAAGTGTCATCCTGGCTGTATTGCAATTCCACGATTTTAACTCAGATTTTATTTCGCCATTCGATTCCATTGCATTGCATTCCATTCCATTCCATTCAAATCCACTTCATTCCATTTCGTTCCATTCTGTTCCATTGCAATCCATTTCATTCCATTGCATTCCATTCCATTCCATTGCATTCCTTTCCATTTCATTCCATTCCATTCCATTCCATTCCATTTCATTTTTCCATTCTTTCCATTCCATTCCATTCCATTTCATTCCATTCCTTTCCATTCCATTGCATTCCATTCGATTCCATTCCATTTCCTTCCATTCCGTTCCATTCCATTCCTTTCCATTCCGTTTCATTCCATTCAGTTCCATTCCATTCCTTTCCATTCCATTTCATTCCATTCCATTCAATTCCATTCCATTCCTTTCTATTCCATTCCATTCCATTCCGTTACAGACTATACTATTCTATTCCTTTGTTTCAACAAGTTCTCAATTTGTCACACTGGCTGGATTGCAGTGGCACAATGTCAGCTCACATTTTATTTCATTCTTCCGCTCCATTCGTTTGATTGCGTTCCATTCGATTGCATTCCATTCCTTTAAATCTATTAGATTCCATTCCATTCCATTCCATTTCTTTGCATTCCATTCGATTCCATTCCATTTCATTCCATTCCCTTCCATTCCATTTCTTTCCATTCCATTCCATTCTTTCCTGTTCCATTCCATTGCATTCCATTGCATTCCTTTCTATTCCATTCCATTCCATTACTCTCAATTCTATTCTTTTCCTTTCTTTCAACAAGTTCTCAGTTTTTCCCCCTTGCTGGATTGTAGTGGCAACATGTCAGCTCACATTTTATTTCACTGTTACATTTCATTCATTCCATTCCATTCCACTCCACTTCTTTCCATTCTGTTCCTTTATGTTCCTTTGCATTCCATTATATTCCATTCCATTCCGTTCCCTTCCGTTCAATTCCATTCCATTCCATTCTGTTACATTCCATTTTGTTCCATTCCATTCCATTCCATTCAATTGCACTCCATTCCTTACCTTTCCGTTCCGTTCCATTCTGTTCTGTTCCGTTCCGATAGGTTCTTTCCATTTCTTTCCATTCCGTTCAATTGCACTCTATTCCATTCCTTTGTATTCCATTCCATTCCATTCCACACTATTCTATTCTCTTCGTTTCTTTCAAGAAGTTCTCATCTGTCACCCTGGCTGAATTGCAGTAACAGAATGAAAGCTCACATTTTATTTCACCGTTCCATTCCGTTCCATTCCATTCCATTCCATTCCATTCATTCCATTGCATTCCATTCCATTCCGTTCCATTGCACTCCGTTACTTCCCATTCCATTCCAATCCATTGCATTCCTTTCCATTCCATTCCATTTCGTTCAATTTCTTCCATTCCATTCCATTTCGTTTCATTCCTTTCCATTTCGTTCCTTTCCTTTCCATTGCACTCAATTACTTCCATTCCGTTCCATTCCATTCCATTCCATTCCATTCCATTCCATTCCTTTCCGTTCTGTTCCATTCCATTCCGTTTCATTCCCTTCCATGGCACTCCATTCCATTCGATTCCATTCCATTTCCTTCCACTGCACTCCATTCCACTCCATTCCATTCCATTCCACTCCATTCTATTCCATTCCATTCCGTTCCATTCCGTTCCATTCCATTGAATTCCGTTCTGTTGCATTCCATTCTATTCCGTTACATTCACTCCCATTTCATTCCATTCCATTACTTTCATTTCATTCCATTCCATTACTTTCATTTCATTCCATTCCTTTCCATTCCGTTAAATTGCACTCCTTTCCATTCCATTGCATTCCATTCTGTTCCATTCCATCCCATTCCATTCCATTCCATTCTTTTCCATTCCATTCTGTTCCATTCCGTTCCGTTCCGTTCCATTCCATTCCATTCTATTCCATTCTTTTGCATTCCATTCCATTCCATTCCATTCCATTCCATTCCGTTCCTTTGCACTCCATTTCACTCCATTCCATTCCATTCCACACTGTAGTATTTTATTCCTTACTTTCAAATGTTCTCAATGTGTCACCCTGGGTGAATTGCAATTCCACGATTTTAACTCACATTTTATTTCGCCGTTCGATTCCATTGCATTCCATTCCATTCCATTCAAATCCATTTCATTCCATTCCTTTCCATTCTGTTCCATTGCAATCCATTCCATTCCATTGCATTCCTTTCCATTCGATTGCATTCCTTCCATTCCATTCCATTCCATTCCATTGTATTCCATTCCATTCCATTTCATTCTATTCCATTCCATTCCGTTCCATTCCATTCCGTTTCATTCCATTCCTTTCCATTCAGTTCCGTTGCACTCCATTCCATCCCATTACATTCCATACCATGCTATTCTTTTCCTTTCTTTAACAAGCTCTCAATCTGACACCCTGGCAGGATTCCAGTGGCTCGATGTCATCTCACATTTTACTACACCGTTCCATTCCATTCCATTCCATTCCATTCCGTTGCATTGCACTCCATTCCACTGCATTCCATTCCATTACATTCAATTCTGTTCCATTATGTTCCATTGCACTCCCTTCCATTCCATTCCGTTCCATTCCTTTCCATTCCGTCCATTCCATTCGATTCCATTCTATTCCAAAATATTCTCTTCTATTCGTTTCTTTCAACGTGTTTTCAATCTGTCATCCTGATTGGATTGCAGTGGCACACTGTCAGCTGACATTTTATTTCACCCTTCCATTCCACTCCATTCCATTCATTCCATTTGGTTCATTCCATTCCATTTCGTTTCATTCCTTTCCATTTCGTTGCTTTCCTTGCCATTGCACTCAATTACTTTCCATTCCGTTCCATTTCATTCCATTGCATTACTTCCCGTTCTGGTCCGTGACATTCCATTTCGTTGCCTTCCATGCACTCCATTCCATTCCATTCCAATTCGTTTCCTTCCATTGACCTCCATTCCATTCCATTCCATTCCATTACACTCCATTCCATTCTTTTCCATTCCTTTCCGTTCCATTGCACTCCATTCCCTTCCATTCCAATGCATTTCATTCCATACACTCTATTCCATTTAATTCCAATCCACTCCACTCCACTCCATTCCATTCCATTCCATTCTGTTCCATTGCACTTCCTTATGTTCCATTCCATTCCTTCGCATTCCACTCCATTTGGTTCATTCCATTCCATTCCATTTCGTTTCATTCCTTTCCATTTCGTTCCTTTCCTTTCCATTGCACTCAATTACTTCCATTCCGTTCCATTCCATTCCATTCAATTTCATTCCATTCCTTTCTGTTCCGTTCCATTCCATTCCATTTCATTCCCTTCCATGGCACTCCATTCCATTCGATTCCATTCCATTTCCTTCCACTGCACTCCATTCCACTCCATTCCATTCCGTTCCACTCCATTCTATCCATCATTCCATTTCCATTCATTCCATTCCATTCCATTCCATTCGTTCCATTGCACTCCATTCCATTCCATTCCAATGCATTTCATTCCATTGCACTCCATTCCATTCCATTCCATTGCACTCCACTCCCTTCCATTTCTTTCCATTCCTTTCCGTTCCATTGCACTTCTTTCCATTCCATTCCATTCCATTCCTTTCCATTCCATTCCATTCCTTTCCATTCCATTCCATTCCATACCATACTAATCTATTCTATTCCTTTATTTGAAGAAGTTCTCAACATGTCACTCCAGCTGGATTGCGGTGGCACAATTTCAGCTCACATTTTATTTAACCTTTCCATTCCATTCCATTCCATTCCATTCCAAAATATTCTATTCTATTCCTTTGTATCAACAAGTTTTCAATCTGTCACCCTGATTGGATTGCAGTGGCAAAATGCAGCTCACATTTGATTTCACCCTTCCATTCCACGCCATTCCATTCCTTTCCATTCCATTCCATTTGGTTCCTTCAATTCCATTCCATTCCATTTCGTTTCATTCCTTTCCATTTCGTTCCTTTCCATTCCATTGCACTCAATTACTTTCAATTCCGTTCCATTCCATTCCATTCCATTCCTTGCCATTCCGTTCCATTCCTTCCATTGCACTCCATTCCATTCCATTCCAATCCATTTCCTTGCATTGCACTCCAGTCCATTCATTCCGTTCCGTTCCATTCCATTCCATTCCGTTCCATTGCACTCCATTCCATTCCATTCCAATGCATTTCATTCCATTGCACTCCATTCCATTCCATTCCATTCCATTCCACTCCATTCCATTCCATTCCATTCCATTCCATTCCATTCCATTCCATTCCATTCCATTCCATTCCATTCCATTCCATTCCGTTCCATTGCACTTCTTTCCATTCCTTTCCATTCCATTCCATTCCATTCCATTCTATCTTTTCCTTTATTTGAAGAAGTTCTCAATATGTCCCTCCGGCTGGATTGCAGTGACAGAATGTCAGCTCACATTTTATTTAAGCTTTCGATTCCATTCCATTCATTCATTCCATTCCATGCAATTCCATTCCATTCCAATGCATTCCTTCCGATTGCATTCCTTTCCATTGGACTCCATTCCATTCCAATCCATTCTGTTCCGTTCTGTTCCATTCCATTCCATTCCTTTCCGTTCCATTCCATTCAATTCCGTTCTGTTCCATTGCATTCTATTCCGTTCCATTCAATACCATTTCATTGCATTCCATTCCTTTCCATTTCATTCCATTCCGTTCCATTCCATTCCATTGCACTCCTTTCCATTCCATTGCATTCCATTCCATTCCACTCTATTCTATATTGTTCCTTTCTTTCAAGAAGTTCTCAATCTGTCACCCTGGCTGGATTTCAATTGCACATTGTTAGCTCACATTTCATTTCTCCATTGCATTCCATTCCATTCCAATCCATTCCCTTCCTTTCCTTTCCATTCCATTCCATTCCATTCTGTACTGTTGCATTACGTTCCATTCCATTCCATTCCTTTCCATTCTGTTGCATTTCTTTCCACTGCACTACATTACATTCGATTCCGTTCCAATCCATTCCATTCCATTGTGTTCCATTCCGTTCCACTGCATTCCATTCTATTGCATTACATTTCATTCCTTTCCATTCCATTCAGTTCCATTCCATTCCATTCCATTCCACACTATTCTATTATATTCCTTTCTTTCAATAAGTTCTCTGTCTGTCACACTGTCTGGATAGCAGTGGCAAATTTCAGCTCACGTTTTATTCACCGTTCCATTCCATTCTGCTGCTTCCATTCCGTACACTGCATTGCATTCAATTTCATTCCATTCCATTCCTTTTCCGTTCCATTGCATTCCATTCCATTCCATTCCATTCCATTCCATTGCCTTCCATTCCTTCCATTCCATTCCCTTCCATTCCATTCCATCCATCCTTTCTTTCATTGCACCGTTCCATTCCATTCCATTCCATTCCATTCAATTCCATTCCACACTATTCTATTCTGTTCCTTTCTTTCAAAAACTTATCAGTCTGTCTCCCTGGCTGGATAACAGTTGCACAATGTCAGCTCAAATTTTATTTCACCGTTCCATTCCATTCTCCATTCCATTCCATTCCATTCATTTCATTCCTTTCCGTTCCATTGAACTCCATTCCATTCCATTCCATTGCGTTCCATTCCATTCCATTCCATTCCATTCCATTCCATTCCATTACGTTCCATTGCACTGCGTTCCATTCCATTCCATTCCATTGCATTCCATTCCGTTCCATTCCATTGCACTCTGTTCCATTCCATTCCATTCCACTCCACTCCACTCCATTCCAGTCCATTTCTTTCATTTCCATTCCATTCCATTCCATTGCAATCCATTCCATTCCTTTCCATTCATTTCCATTTCATTCCATTCCGTTGTGTTCTTTGCCGTTCCCTTCTTTTCCATTCCATTCCATTTCGTGCCATTCCATTCCTTTCAATTCCATTCTATTTCATTCTAGTCCACATTATTCTATTCTATTCCTTTCTTTCAGCAAGTTCTCAATATGTCACCCTGGCTTTATTACATTGGCACAATGTCAGCACACATTTTATTTCACCATTCCATTCCATTCCATTCCATTACATTCGATTCCATTTCATTCTGTTCCAATCCAATCTGTACAATTGCACTTCGTTCCTTTCCATTCCATTCCATTCCTTTCTGTTCCACACTATTGTTTTCTGTTCTTTCTTTCAAAAGGTTATTAATCTGTCACCCTGGCTGGATAACAGTGGCACAATGTCAGCTCACATTTTATTTTTTACCATTCCATTCCATTCCATTCCATTCCGTTTCGTTTCATTGAACTCCATTCCATTCCATTCCATTCCGTTCGGTTCCATTCCATTCCATTCCATTCCGTTCCATTGCACTCTAATCCATTCTATTCCATTCCATTCCACCTCTCCATTCCATTCCGTGCGATTCCATTAAATTCCATTCCATTCCATTCCATTCCATTCCAATCCATTCCATTCCATTCCATTCCCTTCCAATCCATTCCTTTGCACTCCATTCCACTCCATTCCATTCCTTTCCACACTATAGTATTTTTTTCCTTTCTTTCAAAAAGTTCTCCAAGTGTCACCCTGGCTGTATTGCAATTCCACGATTTTAACTCAGATTTTATTTCGCCATTCGATTCCATTGCATTGCATTCCATTCCATTCCATTCAAATCCACTTCATTCCATTTCGTTCCATCTTTCCATTGCATCCATTTCATTCCATTGCATTCCATTCCATTCCATTCCATTCCTTTCATTTCATTCATTCCATTCCATTCCATTCCATTTCATTCCATTCCTTTCCATTCCATTGCATTCCATTCGATTCCATTCCATTTCCTTCCATTCCGTTCCATTCCATTCCTTTCCATTCTCATTCCATTCAGTTCCATTCCATTCCTTTCCATTCCATTTCATTCCATTCCATTCAATTCCATTCCATTCCTTTCTATTCCATTCCATTCCATTCCGTTACAGACTATACTATTCTATTCCTTTGTTTCAACAAGTTCTCAATTTGTCACACTGGCTGGATTGCAGTGGCACAATGTCAGCTCACATTTTATTTCATTCTTCCGCTCCATTCGTTTGATTGCGTTCCATTCGATTGCATTCCATTCCTTTAAATCTATTAGATTCCATTCCATTCCATTCCATTTCGTTGCATTCCATTCGATTCCATTCCATTTCCTTCCATTCCCTTCCATTCCATTTCTTTCCATTCCATTCCATTCTTTCCTGTTCCATTCCATTGCATTCCATTGCATTCCTTTCTATTCCATTCCATTCCATTACTCTCAATTCTATTCTTTTCCTTTCTTTCAACAAGTTCTCAGTTTTTCCCCCTTGCTGGATTGTAGTGGCAACATGTCAGCTCACATTTTATTTCACTGTTACATTTCATTCATTCCATTCCATTCCACTCCACTTCTTTCCATTCTGTTCCTTTATGTTCCTTTGCATTCCATTATATTCCATTCCATTCCGTTCCCTTCCGTTCAATTCCATTCCATTCCATTCTGTTACATTCCATTTTGTTCCATTCCATTCCATTCCATTCAATTGCACTCCATTCCTTACCTTTCCGTTCCGTTCCATTCTGTTCTGTTCCGTTCCGATAGGTTCTTTTCCATTTCTTTCCATTCCGTTCAATTGCACTCTATTCCATTCCTTTGTATTCCATTCCATTCCATTCCACACTATTCTATTCTCTTCGTTTCTTTCAAGAAGTTCTCAATCTGTCACCCTGGCTGAATTGCAGTAACAGAATGAAAGCTCACATTTTATTTCACCGTTCCATTCCGTTTCCATTCCATTCCATTCCATCCATTCCATTGCTCCATTCCATTCCGTTCCATTGCACTCCGTTACTTCCCATTCCATTCCAATCCATTGCATTCCTTTCCATTCCATTCCATTTCGTTCAATTTCTTTCCATTCCATTCCATTTCGTTTCATTCCTTTCCATTTCGTTCCTTTCCTTTCCATTGCACTCAATTACTTCCATTCCGTTCCATTCCATTCCATTCCATTCCATTCCATTCCATTCCATTCCTTTCCGTTCTGTTCCATTCCATTCCGTTTCATTCCCTTCCATGGCACTCCATTCCATTCGATTCCATTCCATTTCCTTCCACTGCACTCCATTCCACTCCATTCCATTCCATTCCACTCCATTCTATTCCATTCCATTCCGTTCCATTCCGTTCCATTCCATTGAATTCCGTTCTGTTGCATTCCATTCTATTCCGTTACATTCACTCCCATTTCATTCCATTCCATTACTTTTCATTTCATTCCATTCCATTACTTTTCATTTCATTCCATTCCTTTCCATTCCGTTAAATTGCACTCCTTTCCATTCCATTGCATTCCATTCTGTTCCATTCCATCCCATTCCATTCCATTCCATTCTTTTCCATTCCATTCTGTTCCATTCCGTTCCGTTCCGTTCCATTCCATTCCATTCTATTCCATTCTTTTGCATTCCATTCCATTCCATTCCATTCCATTCCATTCCGTTCTTTGCACTCCATTTCACTCCATTCCATTCCATTCCACACTGTAGTATTTTATTCCTTACTTTCAAATGTTCTCAATGTGTCACCCTGGGTGAATTGCAATTCCACGATTTTAACTCACATTTTATTTCGCCGTTCGATTCCATTGCATTCCATTCCATTCCATTCAAATCCATTTCATTCCATTCCTTTCCATTCTGTTCCATTGCAATCCATTCCATTCCATTGCATTCCTTTCCATTCGATTGCATTCCTTTCCATTCCATTCCATTCCATTCCATTGTATTCCATTCCATTCCATTTCATTCTATTCCATTCCATTCCGTTCCATTCCATTCCGTTTCATTCCATTCCTTTCCATTCAGTTCCGTTGCACTCCATTCCATCCCATTACATTCCATACCATGCTATTCTTTTCCTTTCTTTTAACAAGCTCTCAATCTGACACCCTGGCAGGATTCCAGTGGCTCGATGTCATCTCACATTTTACTACACCGTTCCTCCATTCCATTCCATTCATTCCGTTGCATTGCACTCCATTCCACTGCATTCCATTCCATTACATTCAATTCTGTTCCATTATGTTCCATTGCACTCCCTTCCATTCCATTCCGTTCCATTCCTTTCCATTCCGTCCATTCCATTCGATTCCATTCTATTCCAAATATTCTCTTCTATTCGTTTCTTTCAACGTGTTTTCAATCTGTCATCCTGATTGGATTGCAGTGGCACACTGTCAGCTGACATTTTATTTCACCCTTCCATTCCATCCATTCCATTCCATTCCATTTGGTTCATTCCATTCCATTTCGTTTCATTCCTTTCCATTTCGTTGCTTTCCTTGCCATTGCACTCAATTACTTTCCATTCCGTTCCATTTCATTCCATTGCATTACTTCCCGTTCTGGTCCGTGACATTCCATTTCGTTGCCTTCCATTGCACTCCATTCCATTCCATTCCAATTCGTTTCCTTCCATTGACCTCCATTCCATTCCATTCCATTCCATTACACTCCATTCCATTCTTTCCATTCCTTTCCGTTCCATTGCACTCCATTCCCTTCCATTCCAATGCATTTCATTCCATTACACTCTATTCCATTTAATTCCAATCCACTCCACTCCACTCCATTCCATTCCATTCCATTCTGTTCCATTGCACTTCCTTATGTTCCATTCCATTCCTTCGCATTCCACTCCATTTGGTTCATTCCATTCCATTCCATTTCGTTTCATTCCTTTCCATTTCGTTCCTTTCCTTTCCATTGCACTCAATTACTTCCATTCCGTTCCATTCCATTCCATTCAATTTCATTCCATTCCTTTCTGTTCCGTTCCATTCCATTCCATTTCATTCCCTTCCATGGCACTCCATTCCATTCGATTCCATTCCATTTCCTTCCACTGCACTCCATTCCACTCCATTCCATTCCGTTCCACTCCATTCTATCCATTCCATTCCATTCCATTCCATTCCATTCCATTCCATTCCATTCCGTTCCATTGCACTCCATTCCATTCCATTCCAATGCATTTCATTCCATTGCACTCCATTCCATTCCATTCCATTGCACTCCACTCCCTTCCATTTCTTTCCATTCCTTTCCGTTCCATTGCACTTCTTTCCTTCCATTCCATTCCATCCTTTCCATTCCATTCCATTTTCCATTCCATTCCATTCCATACCATACTAATCTATTCTATTCCTTTATTTGAAGAAGTTCTCAACATGTCACTCCAGCTGGATTGCGGTGGCACAATTTCAGCTCACATTTTTTTAACCTTTCCATTCTTCCATTCCATTCCATTCCAAAATATTCTATATTTCCTTTGTATCAACAAGTTTCAATCTGTCACCCTGATTGGATTGCAGTGGCAAAATGCAGCTCACATTTGATTTCACCCTTCCATTCCACGCCATTCCATTCCTTTCCATTCCATTCCATTTGGTTCCTTCAATTCCATTCCATTCCATTTCGTTCATTCCTTTCCATTTCGTTCCTTTCCATTCCATTGCACTCAATTACTTTCATTCCGTTCCATTCCATTCCATTCCATTCCTTGCCATTCCGTTCCATTCCCTTCCATTGCACTCCATTCCATTCCATTCCATCCATTTCCTTGCATTGCACTCCAGTCCATTCATTCCGTTCCGTTCCATTCCATTCCATTCCGTTCCATTGCACATCCATTCCATTCCATTCCAATGCATTTCATTCCATTGCACTCCATTCCATTCCATTCCATTCCATTCCACTCCATTCCATTCCATTCCTTCACTCCCCTCCATTCCATTCCATTCCATTCCATTCATTCCATTCCATTCCGTTCCATTCCTCTTTCCATTCCTTTCCTTTCCATTCCATCCATTCCATTCTATTCTTTTCCTTTATTTGAGAAGTTCTCAATATGTCCCTCCGGCTGGATTGCAGTGACAGAATGTCAGCTCACATTTTATTTAAGCTTTCGATTCCATTCCATTCAATTCCATTCCATTCCATGCAATTCCATTCCATTCCAATGCATTCCTTCCGATTGCATTCCTTTCCATTGGACTCCATTCCATTCCAATCCATTCTGTTCCGTTCTGTTCCATTCCATTCCATTCCTTTCCGTTCCATTCCATTCAATTCCGTTCTGTTCCATTGCATTCTATTCCGTTCCATTCAATACCATTTCATTGCATTCCATTCCTTTCCATTTCATTCCATTCCGTTCCATTCCATTCCATTGCACTCCTTTCCATTCCATTGCATTCCATTCCATTCCACTCTATTCTATATTGTTCCTTTCTTTCAAGAAGTTCTCAATCTGTCACCCTGGCTGGATTTCAATTGCACATTGTTAGCTCACATTTCATTTCTCCATTGCATTCCATTCCATTCCAATCCATTCCCTTCCTTTCCTTTCCATTCCATTCCATTCCATTCTGTACTGTTGCATTACGTTCCATTCCATTCCATTCCTTTCCATTCTGTTGCATTTCTTTCCACTGCACTACATTACATTCGATTCCGTTCCAATCCATTCCATTCCATTGTGTTCCATTCCGTTCCACTGCATTCCATTCTATTGCATTACATTTCATTCCTTTCCATTCCATTCAGTTCCATTCCATTCCATTCCATTCCACACTATTCTATTATATTCCTTTTTTCAATAAGTTCTCTGTCTGTCACACTGTCTGGATAGCAGTGGCAAATTATCAGCTCACGTTTTATTTCACCGTTCCATTCCATTCTGCTGCATTCCATTCCGTTACACTGCATTGCATTCAATTTCATTCCATTCCATTCCTTTCCGTTCCATTGCATTCCATTCCATTCCATTCCATTCCATTCCATTGCATTCCATTCCATTCCATTCCATTCCATTCCATTCCATTCCATTCCATTCCTTTCTGTTCCATTGCACTCCGTTCCATTCCATTCCATTCCATTCCATTCAATTCCATTCCACACTATTCTATTCTGTTCCTTTCTTTCAAAAACTTATCAGTCTGTCTCCCTGGCTGGATAACAGTTGCACAATGTCAGCTCAAATTTTATTTCACCGTTCCATTCCATTCCTTTCCATTCCATTCCATTCCATTCATTTCATTCCTTTCCGTTCCATTGAACTCCTTCCATTCCATTCCATTGCGTTCCATTCCATTCCATTCCATTCCATTCCATTCCATTCCATTACGTTCCATTGCACTGCGTTCCATTCCATTCCATTCCATTGCATTCCATTCCGTTCCATTCCATTGCACTCTGTTCCATTCCATTCCATTCCACTCCACTCCACTCCATTCCAGTCCATTTCTTTCATTTCCATTCCATTCCATTCCATTGCAATCCATTCCATTCCTTTCCATTCATTTCCATTTCATTCCATTCCGTTGTGTTCTTTGCCGTTCCCTTCTTTTCCATTCCATTCCATTTCGTGCCATTCCATTCCTTTCAATTCCATTCTATTTTTCTAGTCCACATTATTCTATTCTATTCCTTTCTTTCAGCAAGTTCTCAATATGTCACCCTGGCTTTATTACATTGGCACAATGTCAGCACACATTTTATTTCACCATTCCATTCCATTCCATTCCATTACATTCGATTCCATTTCATTCTGTTCCAATCCAATCTGTACAATTGCACTTCGTTCCTTTCCATTCCATTCCATTCCTTTCTGTTCCACACTATTGTTTTCTGTTCCTTTCTTTCAAAAGGTTATTAATCTGTCACCCTGGCTGGATAACAGTGGCACAATGTCAGCTCACATTTTATTTTACCATTCCATTCCTTCCATTCCATTCCATTCCATTCATTCCGTTTCGTTCCATTGAACTCCATTCCATTCCATTCCATTCCGTTCGGTTCCTTCCATTCCATTCCATTCCGTTCCATTGCACTCTAATCCATTCTATTCCATTCCATTCCACCCCTCTCCATTCCATTCCGTGCGATTCCATTAAATTCCATTCCATTCCATTCCATTCCATTCCAATCCATTCCATTCCATTCCATTCCTTCCAATCCATTCCTTTGCACTCCATTCCACTCCATTCCATTCCTTTCCACACTAGTATTTTTTCCTTTCTTTCAAAAAGTTCTCCAAGTGTCACCCTGGCTGTATTGCAATTCCACGATTTTAACTCAGATTTTATTTCGCCATTCGATTCCATTGCATTGCATTCCATTCCATTCCATTCAAATCCACTTCATTCCATTTCGTTCCATTCTGTTCCATTGCAATCCATTTCATTCCATTGCATTCCATTCCATTCCATTGCATTCCTTTCCATTCATTCCATTCCATTCCATTCCATTCCATTCATTCCATTCCTTTCATTTCCATTCTATTCCATTCCATTGTTTTCCATTCCATTCCATTCCATTTCATTCCATTCCTTTCCATTCCATTGCATTCCATTCGATTCCATTCCATTTCCTTCCATTCCGTTCCATTCCATTCCTTTCCATTCCATTTCATTCCATTCAGTTCCATTCCATTCCTTTCCATTCCATTTCATTCCATTCCATTCAATTCCATTCCATTCCTTTCTATTCCATTCCATTCCATTCCGTTACAGACTATACTATTCTATTCCTTTGTTTCAACAAGTTCTCAATTTGTCACACTGGCTGGATTGCAGTGGCACAATGTCAGCTCACATTTTATTTCATTCTTCCGCTCCATTCGTTTGATTGCGTTCCATTCGATTGCATTCCATTCCTTTAAATCTATTAGATTCCATTCCATTCCATTCCATTTCGTTGCATTCCATTCGATTCCATGCCATTTCCTTCCATCATTCCCTTCCATTCCATTTCTTTCCATTCCATTCCATTCTTTCCTGTCCATTCCATTGCATTCCATTGCATTCCTTTCTATTCCATTCCATTCCATTACTCTCAATTCTATTCTTTTCCTTTCTTTCAACAAGTTCTCAGTTTTTCCCCCTTGCTGGATTGTTTAGTGGCAACATGTCAGCTCACATTTTATTTCACTGTTACATTTCATTCATTCCATTCCATCCACTCCACTTCTTTCCATTTTTCCTTTATGTTCCTTTGCATTCCATTATATTCCATTCCATTCCGTTCCCTTCCGTTCAATTCCATCCATTCCATTCCTGTTACATTCCATTTGTTCCATTCCATTCCATTCCATTCAATTGCACTCCATTCCTTACCTTTCCTTCCGTTCCATTGTTTCTGTTCGTTCCGATAGGTTCTTTTCCATTTCTTTCCATTCCGTTCAATTGCACTCTATTCCATTCCTTTGTATTCATTCCATTCCATTCCACACTTCTATTCTCTTCGTTTCTTTCAAGAAGTTCTCAATCTGTCACCCTGGCGAATTGCAGTAACAGAATGAAAGCTCACATTTATTTCACCGTTTTCGTTCCATTCCATTCCATTCCATTCCATTCCATTCCATTGCATTCCATTCCATTCCGTTCCATTGCACTCCGTTACTTCCCATTCCATTCCAATCCATTGCATTCCTTTCC
This sequence comes from Nomascus leucogenys, assembly GCF_006542625.1. Taxonomy (NCBI): domain Eukaryota; kingdom Metazoa; phylum Chordata; class Mammalia; order Primates; family Hylobatidae; genus Nomascus; species Nomascus leucogenys. The sequence continues at coordinate 41,990 of NW_022097408.1, forward strand.
ATTCATTCCATTCGTTCAATTTCTTTCCATTCCATTCCATTTCGTTTCATTCCTTTCCATTTCGTTCCTTTCCTTTCCATTGCACTCAATTACTCCATTCCATTTCCATTCCATTCCATTCCATTCCATTCCATTCCATTCCTTTCCGTTCTGTTCCATTCCATTCCGTTTCATTCCCTTCCATGGCACTCCATTCCATTCGATTCCATTCCATTTCCTTCCACTGCACTCCATTCCACTCCATTCCATTCCATTCCACTCCATTCTATTCCATTCCATTCCGTTCCATTCCGTTCCATTCCATTGAATTCCGTTCTGTTGCATTCCATTCTATTCCTTACATTCACTCCCATTTCATTCCATTCATTACTTTTCATTTCATTCGCATATCCATTACTTTTCATTTCATTCATTCCTTTCCATTCCGTTAAATTGACTCCTTTCCATTCCTTGCATTCCATTCTTTCCATTCCATCCCATTCCATTCCATTCCATTCTTTTCCATTCCATTCTGTTCCATTCCGTTCCGTTCCGTTCCATTCATTCCATTCTCTTATTCCATTCTTTTGCATTCCATTCCATTCCTTCCATTCCATTCCATTCCGTTCCTTTGCACTCCATTTCACTCCATTCCATTCCATTCCACACTGTAGTATTTTATTCCTTACTTCAAATGTCTCAATGTGTCACCCTGGGTGAATTGCAATTCCACGATTTTAACTCACATTTATTTCGCCGTTCGATTCCATTGCATCCATTCCATTCCATTCAAATCCATTTCATTCCATTCCTTTCCATTCTGTTTCCATTGCAATCCATTCCATTCATTGCATTCCTTTCCATTCATTGCTTCCTTTCCATTCATTCATTCCATTCCATGTATCATTCCATTCCTTCATTCTATTCCATTCCGTTCCATTCCATTTCCTTTCCATTCGTTCCATTCCTTTCCATTCAGTTCCGTTGCACTCCATTCCATCCCATTACATTCCATACCATGCTATTCTTTTCCTTTCTTTTAACAAGCTCTCAATCTGACACCCTGGCAGGATTCCAGTGGCTCGATGTCATCTCACATTTTACTACACCGTTCCATTCCATTCCATTCCATTCCATTCCGTTGCATTGCACTCCATTCCACTGCATTCCATTCCATTACATTCAATTCTGTTCCATTATGTTCCATTGCACTCCCTTCCATTCCATTCCGTTCCATTCCTTTCCATTCCGTCCATTCCATTCGATTCCATTCTATTCCAAAATATTCTCTTCTATTCGTTTCTTTCAACGTGTTTTCAATCTGTCATCCTGATTGGATTGCAGTGGCACACTGTCAGCTGACATTTTATTTCACCCTTCCATTCCACTCCATTCCATTCCATTCCATTTGGTTCATTCCATTCCATTTCGTTTCATTCCTTTCCATTTCGTTGCTTTCCTTGCCATTGCACTCAATTACTTTCCATTCCGTTCCATTTCATTCCATTGCATTACTTCCCGTTCTGGTCCGTGACATTCCATTTCGTTGCCTTCCATTGCACTCCATTCCATTCCATTCCAATTCGTTTCCTTCCATTGACCTCCATTCCATTCCATTCCATTCCATTACACTCCATTCCATTCTTTTCCATTCCTTTCCGTTCCATTGCACTCCATTCCCTTCCATTCCAATGCATTTCATTCCATTACACTCTATTCCATTTAATTCCAATCCACTCCACTCCACTCCATTCCATTCCATTCCATTCTGTTCCATTGCACTTCCTTATGTTCCATTCCATTCCTTCGCATTCCACTCCATTTGGTTCATTCCATTCCATTCCATTTCGTTTCATTCCTTTCCATTTCGTTCCTTTCCTTTCCATTGCACTCAATTACTTCCATTCCGTTCCATTCCATTCCATTCAATTTCATTCCATTCCTTTCTGTTCCGTTCCATTCCATTCCATTTCATTCCCTTCCATGGCACTCCATTCCATTCGATTCCATTCCATTTCCTTCCACTGCACTCCATTCCACTCCATTCCATTCCGTTCCACTCCATTCTATCCCATTCCATTCCATTCCATTCCATTCCATTCCATTCCGTTCCATTGCACTCCATTCCATTCCATTCCAATGCATTTCATTCCATTGCACTCCATTCCATTCCATTCCATTGCACTCCACTCCCTTCCATTTCTTTCCATTCCTTTCCGTTCCATTGCACTTCTTTCCATTCCATTCCATTCCATTCCTTTCCATTCCATTCCATTCCTTTCCATTCCATTCCATTCCATACCATACTAATCTATTCTATTCCTTTATTTGAAGAAGTTCTCAACATGTCACTCCAGCTGGATTGCGGTGGCACAATTTCAGCTCACATTTTATTTAACCTTTCCATTCCATTCCATTCCATTCCATTCCAAAATATTCTATTCTATTCCTTTGTATCAACAAGTTTTCAATCTGTCACCCTGATTGGATTGCAGTGGCAAAATGCAGCTCACATTTGATTTCACCCTTCCATTCCACGCCATTCCATTCCTTTCCATTCCTTCCATTGGTTCCTTCAATTCCATTCCATTCCATTTCGTTTCATTCCTTTCCATTTCGTTCCTTTCCATTCCATTGCACTCAATTACTTTCAATTCCGTTCCATTCCATTCCATTCCATTCCTTGCCATTCCGTTCCATTCCCTTCCATTGCACTCCATTCCATTCCATTCCAATCCATTTCCTTGCATTGCACTCCCGTCCATTCATTCCGTTCCGTTCCATTCCATTCCATTCCGTCCATTGCACTCCATTCCATTCCATTCCAATGCATTTCTTCCATTGCACTCCATTCCTTCCATTCCATTCCTTCCATCCATTCCATTCCATTCCATTCCACTCCCCTCCTTCCATTCCATTCCATTCCATTCCATTCCATTCCTTCCTTTCCATTCCGTTCCATTGCACTTCTTTCCATTCCTTTCAATTCCATTCCATTCATTCCATTCTATTCTTTCCTTTATTTGAAGAAGTTCTCAATATGTCCCTCCGGCTGGATTGCGTGACAGAATGTCAGCTCACTTTTATTTAAGCTTTCGATTCCATTCCATTCAATTCCATTCCATTCCATGCATTCCTTCCATTCCAGCATTCCTTCGATTGCATTCCTTTCCATTGGACTCCATTCCATTCCAATCATTCTGTTCCTTCTGTTCCATCCATTCCATTCCTTCCTTTCCATTCCATTCAATTTCCTTCTGTTCCATTGCATTCTATTCCGTTCCATTCAATACCATTTCATTGCATTCCATTCCTTTCCATTTCATTCATTCCGTTCCATTCCTTCCATTGCACTCCTTTCCATTCCATTGCATTCCATTCCATTCCACTCTATTCTATATTGTTCCTTTCTTTCAAGAATTCTCAATCTGTCACCCTGGCTGGATTTCAATTGCACATTGTTAGCTCACATTTCATTTCTCCATTGCATTCCATTCCATTCCAATCCATTCCCTTCCTTTCCTTTCCATTCCATTCCATTCCATTCTGTACTGTTGCATACGTTCCATTCCATTCCATTCCTTTCCATTCTGTTGCATTTCTTTCACTGCACTACTTACATTCGATTCCGTTCCAATCCATTCCATTCCATTGTGTTCCATTCCGTTCCACTGCATTCCATTCATTGCATTACATTCATTCTTTCATTCCATTCAGTTCCATTCCATTCCATTCCATTCCACACTATTCTATTATATTCCTTTCTTTCAATAGTTCTCTGTCTGTCACACTGTCTGGATAGCAGTGGCAAATTATCAGCTCACGTTTTATTTCACCGTTCCATTCCATCTGCTGCATTCCATTCGTTACACTGCATTGCATTCAATTTCATTCCATTCCATTCCTTTCCGTTCCATTGCATTCCATTCCATTCCATCCATTCCATTCCATTGCCTTCCATTCCATTCCATTCCATTCCCTTCCATTCCATTCCATTCCATTCCTTTCTGTTCCATTGCACTCCGTTCCATTCCATTCCATTCCATTCCATTCAATTCCATTCCACACTATTCTATTCTGTTCCTTTCTTTCAAAAACTTATCAGTCTGTCTCCCTGGCTGGATAACAGTTGCACAATGTCAGCTCAAATTTTATTTCACCGTTCCATTCCATTCCTTTCCATTCCATTCCATTCCATTCATTTCATTCCTTTCCGTTCCATTGAACTCCATTCCATTCCATTCCATTGCGTTCCATTCCATTCCATTCCATTCCATTCCATTCCATTACGTTCCATTGCACTGCGTTCCATTCCATTCCATTCCATTGCATTCCATTCCGTTCCATTCCATTGCACTCTGTTCCATTCCATTCCATTCCACTCCACTCCACTCCATTCCAGTCCATTTCTTTCATTTCCATTCCATTCCATTCCATTGCAATCCATTCCATTCCTTTCCATTCATTTCCATTTCATTCCATTCCGTTGTGTTCTTTGCCGTTCCCTTCTTTTCCATTCCATTCCATTTCGTGCCATTCCATTCCTTTCAATTCCATTCTATTTCATTCTAGTCCACATTATTCTATTCTATTCCTTTCTTTCAGCAAGTTCTCAATATGTCACCCTGGCTTTATTACATTGGCACAATGTCAGCACACATTTTATTTCACCATTCCATTCCATTCCATTCCATTACATTCGATTCCATTTCATTCTGTTCCAATCCAATCTGTACAATTGCACTTCGTTCCTTTCCATTCCATTCCATTCCTTTCTGTTCCACACTATTGTTTTCTGTTCCTTTCTTTCAAAAGGTTATTAATCTGTCACCCTGGCTGGATAACAGTGGCACAATGTCAGCTCACATTTTATTTTACCATTCCATTCCATTCCATTCCATTCCATTCCATATTCATTCCGTTTCGTTCCATTGAACTCCATTCCATTCCATTCCATTCCGTTCGGTTCCATTCCATTCCATTCCATTCCGTTCCATTGCACTCTAATCCATTCTATTCCATTCCATTCCACCCCTCTCCATTCCATTCCGTGCGATTCCATTAAATTCCATTCCATTCCATTCCATTCCATTCCAATCCATTCCATTCCATTCCATTCCCTTCCAATCCATTCCTTTGCACTCCATTCCACTCCATTCCATTCCTTTCCACACTATAGTATTTTTTTCCTTTCTTTCAAAAAGTTCTCCAAGTGTCACCCTGGCTGTATTGCAATTCCACGATTTTAACTCAGATTTTATTTCGCCATTCGATTCCATTGCATTCCATTCCATTCCATTCCATTCAAATCCACTTCATTCCATTTCGTTCCATTCTGTTCCATTGCAATCCATTTCATTCCATTGCATTCCATTCCATTCCATTGCATTCCTTTCCATTTCATTCCATTCCATTCCATTCCATTCCATTCCATTCCTTTCATTTCCATTCTATTCCATTCCATTGTTTTCCATTCCATTCCATTCCATTTCATTCCATTCCTTTCCATTCCATTGCATTCCATTCGATTCCATTCCATTTCCTTCCATTCCGTTCCATTCCATTCCTTTCCATTCCATTTCATTCCATTCAGTTCCATTCCATTCCTTTCCATTCCATTTCATTCCATTCCATTCAATTCCATTCCATTCCTTTCTATTCCATTCCATTCCATTCCGTTACAGACTATACTATTCTATTCCTTTGTTTCAACAAGTTCTCAATTTGTCACACTGGCTGGATTGCAGTGGCACAATGTCAGCTCACATTTTATTTCATTCTTCCGCTCCATTCGTTTGATTGCGTTCCATTCGATTGCATTCCATTCCTTTAAATCTATTAGATTCCATTCCATTCCATTCCATTTCGTTGCATTCCATTCGATTCCATGCCATTTCCTTCCATTCCCTTCCATTCCATTTCTTTCCATTCCATTCCATTCTTTCCTGTTCCATTCCATTGCATTCCATTGCATTCCTTTCTATTCCATTCCATTCCATTACTCTCAATTCTATTCTTTTCCTTTCTTTCAACAAGTTCTCAGTTTTTCCCCCTTGCTGGATTGTAGTGGCAACATGTCAGCTCACATTTTATTTCACTGTTACATTTCATTCATTCCATTCCATTCCACTCCACTTCTTTCCATTCTGTTCCTTTATGTTCCTTTGCATTCCATTATATTCCATTCCATTCCGTTCCCTTCCGTTCAATTCCATTCCATTCCATTCTGTTACATTCCATTTTGTTCCATTCCATTCCATTCCATTCAATTGCACTCCATTCCTTACCTTTCCGTTCCGTTCCATTCTGTTCTGTTCCGTTCCGATAGGTTCTTTTCCATTTCTTTCCATTCCGTTCAATTGCACTCTATTCCATTCCTTTGTATTCCATTCCATTCCATTCCACACTATTCTATTCTCTTCGTTTCTTTCAAGAAGTTCTCAATCTGTCACCCTGGCTGAATTGCAGTAACAGAATGAAGCTCACATTTTATTTCACCGTTCCATTCCGTTCCATTCCATTCCATTCCATTCCATTCCATTCCATTGCATTCCATTCCATTCCGTTCCATTGCACTCCGTTACTTCCCATTCCATTCCAATCCATTGCATTCCTTTCCATTCCATTCCATTTCGTTCAATTTCTTTCCATTCCATTCCATTTCGTTTCATTCCTTTCCATTTCGTTCCTTTCCTTTCCATTGCACTCAATTACTTCCATTCCGTTCCATTCCATTCCATTCCATTCCATTCCATTCCATCCATTCCATTCCTTTCCGTTCTGTTCCATTCCATTCCGTTTCATTCCCTTCCATGGCACTCCATTCCATTCGATTCCATTCCATTTCCTTCCACTGCACTCCATTCCACTCCATTCCATTCCATTCCACTCCATTCTATTCCATTCCATTCCGTTCCATTCCGTTCCATTCCATTGAATTCCGTTCTGTTGCATTCCATTCTATTCCGTTACATTCACTCCCATTTCATTCCATTCCATTACTTTTCATTTCATTCCATTCCATTACTTTTCATTTCATTCCATTCCTTTCCATTCCGTTAAATTGCACTCCTTTCCATTCCATTGCATTCCATTCTGTTCCATTCCATCCCATTCCATTCCATTCCATTCTTTTCCATTCCATTCTGTTCCATTCCGTTCCGTTCCGTTCCATTCCATTCCATTCCATTCCATTCTTTTGCATTCCATTCCATTCCATTCCATTCCATTCCATTCCATTCCGTTCCTTTGCACTCCATTTCACTCCATTCCATTCCATTCCACACTGTAGTATTTTATTCCTTACTTTCAAATGTTCTCAATGTGTCACCCTGGGTGAATTGCAATTCCACGATTTTAACTCACATTTTATTTCGCCGTTCGATTCCATTGCATTCCATTCCATTCCATTCAAATCCATTTCATTCCATTCCTTTCCATTCTGTTCCATTGCAATCCATTCCATTCCATTGCATTCCTTTCCATTCGATTGCATTCCTTTCCATTCCATTCCATTCCATTCCATTGTATTCCATTCCATTCCATTTCATTCTATTCCATTCCATTCCGTTCCATTCCATTCCGTTTCATTCCATTCCTTTCCATTCAGTTCCGTTGCACTCCATTCCATCCCATTACATTCCATACCATGCTATTCTTTTCCTTTCTTTTAACAAGCTCTCAATCTGACACCCTGGCAGGATTCCAGTGGCTCGATGTCATCTCACATTTTACTACACCGTTCCATTCCATTCCATTCCATTCCATTCCGTTGCATTGCACTCCATTCCACTGCATTCCATTCCATTACATTCAATTCTGTTCCATTATGTTCCATTGCACTCCCTTCCATTCCATTCCGTTCCATTCCTTTCCATTCCGTCCATTCCATTCGATTCCATTCTATTCCAAAATATTCTCTTCTATTCGTTTCTTTCAACGTGTTTTCAATCTGTCATCCTGATTGGATTGCAGTGGCACACTGTCAGCTGACATTTTATTTCACCCTTCCATTCCACTCCATTCCATTCCATTCCATTTGGTTCATTCCATTCCATTTCGTTTCATTCCTTTCCATTTCGTTGCTTTCCTTGCCATTGCACTCAATTACTTTCCATTCCGTTCCATTTCATTCCATTGCATTACTTCCCGTTCTGGTCCGTGACATTCCATTTCGTTGCCTTCCATTGCACTCCATTCCATTCCATTCCAATTCGTTTCCTTCCATTGACCTCCATTCCATTCCATTCCATTCCATTACACTCCATTCCATTCTTTCCATTCCTTTCCGTTCCATTGCACTCCATTCCCTTCCATTCCAATGCATTTCATTCCATTACACTCTATTCCATTTAATTCCAATCCACTCCACTCCACTCCATTCCATTCCATTCCATTCTGTTCCATTGCACTTCCTTATGTTCCATTCCATTCCTTCGCATTCCACTCCATTTGGTTCATTCCATTCCATTCCATTTCGTTTCATTCCTTTCCATTTCGTTCCTTTCCTTTCCATTGCACTCAATTACTTCCATTCCGTTCCATTCCATTCCATTCAATTTCATTCCATTCCTTTCTGTTCCGTTCCATTCCATTCCATTTCATTCCCTTCCATGGCACTCCATTCCATTCGATTCCATTCCATTTCCTTCCACTGCACTCCATTCCACTCCATTCCATTCCGTTCCACTCCATTCTATCCCATTCCATTCCATTCCATTCCTTCCATTCCATTCCATTCCATTCCGTTCCATTGCACTCCATTCCATTCCATTCCAATGCATTTCATTCCATTGCACTCCATTCCATTCCATTCCATTGCACTCCACTCCCTTCCATTTCTTTCCATTCCTTTCCGTTCCATTGCACTTCTTTCCATTCCATTCCATTCCATTCCTTCCATTCCATTCCATTCCTTTCCATTCCATTCCATTCCATACCATACTAATCTATTCTATTCCTTTATTTGAAGAAGTTCTCAAATGTCACTCCAGCTGGATTGCGGTGGCACAATTTCAGCTCACATTTTATTTAACCTTTCCATTCCATTCCATTCCATTCCATTCCAAAATATTCTATTCTATTCCTTTGTATCAACAAGTTTTCAATCTGTCACCCTGATTGGATTGCAGTGGCAAAATGCAGCTCACATTTGATTTCACCCTTCCATTCCACGCCATTCCATTCCTTTCCATTCCATTCCATTTGGTTCCTTCAATTCCATTCCATTCCATTTCGTTTCATTCCTTTCCATTTCGTTCCTTTCCATTCCATTGCACTCAATTACTTTCAATTCCGTTCCATTCCATTCCATTCCATTCCTTTCCATTCCGTTCCATTCCCTTCCATTGCACTCCATTCCATTCCATTCCAATCCATTTCCTTGCATTGCACTCCAGTCCATTCATTCCGTTCCGTTCCATTCCATTCCATTCCGTTCCATTGCACTCCATTCCATTCCATTCCAATGCATTTCATTCCATTGCACTCCATTCCATTCCATTCCATTCCATTCCACTCCCCTCCATTCCATTCCATTCCATTCCATTCCATTCCATTCCATTCCATTCCATTCCATTCCGTTCCATTGCACTTCTTTCCATTCCTTTCCATTCCATTCCATTCCATTCCATTCTATTCTTTTCCTTTATTTGAAGAAGTTCTCAATATGTCCCTCCGGCTGGATTGCAGTGACAGAATGTCAGCTCACATTTTATTTAAGCTTTCGATTCCATTCCATTCAATTCCATTCCATTCCATGCAATTCCATTCCATTCCAATGCATTCCTTCCGATTGCATTCCTTTCCATTGGACTCCATTCCATTCCAATCCATTCTGTTCCGTTCTGTTCCATTCCATTCCATTCCTTTCCGTTCCATTCCATTCAATTCCGTTCTGTTCCATTGCATTCTATTCCGTTCCATTCAATACCATTTCATTGCATTCCATTCCTTTCCATTTCATTCCATTCCGTTCCATTCCATTCCATTGCACTCCTTTCCATTCCATTGCATTCCATTCCATTCCACTCTATTCTATATTGTTCCTTTCTTTCAAGAAGTTCTCAATCTGTCACCCTGGCTGGATTTCAATTGCACATTGTTAGCTCACATTTCATTTCTCCATTGCATTCCATTCCATTCCAATCCATTCCCTTCCTTTCCTTTCCATTCCATTCCATTCCATTCTGTACTGTTGCATTACGTTCCATTCCATTCCATTCCTTTCCATTCTGTTGCATTTCTTTCCACTGCACTACATTACATTCGATTCCGTTCCAATCCATTCCATTCCATTGTGTTCCATTCCGTTCCACTGCATTCCATTCTATTGCATTACATTTCATTCCTTTCCATTCCATTCAGTTCCATTCCATTCCATTCCATTCCACACTATTCTATTATATTCCTTTCTTTCAATAAGTTCTCTGTCTGTCACACTGTCTGGATAGCAGTGGCAAATTATCAGCTCACGTTTTATTTCACCGTTCCATTCCATTCTGCTGCATTCCATTCCGTTACACTGCATTGCATTCAATTTCATTCCATTCCATTCCTTTCCGTTCCATTGCATTCCATTCCATTCCATTCCATTCCATTCCATTGCCTTCCATTCCATTCCATTCCATTCCCTTCCATTCCATTCCATTCCATTCCTTTCTGTTCCATTGCACTCCGTTCCATTCCATTCCATTCCATTCCATTCAATTCCATTCCACACTATTCTATTCTGTTCCTTTCTTTCAAAAACTTATCAGTCTGTCTCCCTGGCTGGATAACAGTTGCACAATGTCAGCTCAAATTTTATTTCACCGTTCCATTCCATTCCTTTCCATTCCATTCCATTCCATTCATTTCATTCCTTTCCGTTCCATTGAACTCCATTCCATTCCATTCCATTGCGTTCCATTCCATTCCATTCCATTCCATTCCATTCCATTACGTTCCATTGCACTGCGTTCCATTCCATTCCATTCCATTGCATTCCATTCCGTTCCATTCCATTGCACTCTGTTCCATTCCATTCCATTCCACTCCACTCCACTCCATTCCAGTCCATTTCTTTCATTTCCATTCCATTCCATTCCATTGCAATCCATTCCATTCCTTTCCATTCATTTCCATTTCATTCCATTCCGTTGTGTTCTTTGCCGTTCCCTTCTTTTCCATTCCATTCCATTTCGTGCCATTCCATTCCTTTCAATTCCATTCTATTTCATTCTAGTCCACATTATTCTATTCTATTCCTTTCTTTCAGCAAGTTCTCAATATGTCACCCTGGCTTTATTACATTGGCACAATGTCAGCACACATTTTATTTCACCATTCCATTCCATTCCATTCCATTACATTCGATTCCATTTCATTCTGTTCCAATCCAATCTGTACAATTGCACTTCGTTCCTTTCCATTCCATTCCATTCCTTTCTGTTCCACACTATTGTTTTCTGTTCCTTTCTTTCAAAAGGTTATTAATCTGTCACCCTGGCTGGATAACAGTGGCACAATGTCAGCTCACATTTTATTTTACCATTCCATTCCATTCCATTCCATTCCATTCATTCCGTTTCGTTCCATTGAACTCCATTCCATTCCATTCCATTCCGTTCGGTTCCATTCCATTCCATTCCATTCCGTTCCATTGCACTCTAATCCATTCTATTCCATTCCATTCCACCCCTCTCCATTCCATTCCGTGCGATTCCATTAAATTCCATTCCATTCCATTCCATTCCATTCCAATCCATTCCATTCCATTCCATTCCCTTCCAATCCATTCCTTTGCACTCCATTCCACTCCATTCCATTCCTTTCCACACTATAGTATTTTTTCCTTTCTTTCAAAAAGTTCTCCAAGTGTCACCCTGGCTGTATTGCAATTCCACGATTTTAACTCAGATTTTATTTCGCCATTCGATTCCATTGCATTGCATTCCATTCCATTCCATTCAAATCCACTTCATTCCATTTCGTTCCATTCTGTTCCATTGCAATCCATTTCATTCCATTGCATTCCATTCCATTCCATTGCATTCCTTTCCATTCATTCCATTCCATTCCATTCCATTCCATTCCATTCCTTTCATTTCCATTCTATTCCATTCCATTGTTTTCCATTCCATTCCATTCCATTTCATTCCATTCCTTTCCATTCCATTGCATTCCATTCGATTCCATTCCATTTCCTTCCATTCCGTTCCATTCCATTCCTTTCCATTCCATTTCATTCCATTCAGTTCCATTCCATTCCTTTCCATTCCATTTCATTCCATTCCATTCAATTCCATTCCATTCCTTTCTATTCCATTCCATTCCATTCCGTTACAGACTATACTATTCTATTCCTTTGTTTCAACAAGTTCTCAATTTGTCACACTGGCTGGATTGCAGTGGCACAATGTCAGCTCACATTTATTTCATTCTTCCGCTCCATTCGTTTGATTGCGTTCCATTCGATTGCATTCCATTCCTTTAAATCTATTAGATTCCATTCCATTCCATTCCATTTCGTTGCATTCCATTCGATTCCATGCCATTTCCTTCCATTCCCTTCCATTCCATTTCTTTCCATTCCATTCCATTCTTTCCTGTTCCATTCCATTGCATTCCATTGCATTCCTTTCTATTCCATTCCATTCCATTACTCTCAATTCTATTCTTTTCCTTTCTTTCAACAAGTTCTCAGTTTTTCCCCCTTGCTGGATTGTAGTGGCAACATGTCAGCTCACATTTTATTTCACTGTTACATTTCATTCATTCCATTCCATTCCACTCCACTTCTTTCCATTCTGTTCCTTTATGTTCCTTTGCATTCCATTATATTCCATTCCATTCCGTTCCCTTCCGTTCAATTCCATTCCATTCCATTCTGTTACATTCCATTTTGTTCCATTCCATTCCATTCCATTCAATTGCACTCCATTCCTTACCTTTCCGTTCCGTTCCATTCTGTTCTGTTCCGTTCCGATAGGTTCTTTTCCATTTCTTTCCATTCCGTTCAATTGCACTCTATTCCATTCCTTTGTATTCCATTCCATTCCATTCCACACTATTCTATTCTCTTCGTTTCTTTCAAGAAGTTCTCAATCTGTCACCCTGGCTGAATTGCAGTAACAGAATGAAAGCTCACATTTTATTTCACCGTTCCATTCTGTTCCATTCCATTCCATTCCATTCCATTCCATTCCATTGCATTCCATTCCATTCCGTTCCATTGCACTCCGTTACTTCCCATTCCATTCCAATCCATTGCATTCCTTTCCATTCCATTCCATTTCGTTCAATTTCTTTCCATTCCATTCCATTTCGTTTCATTCCTTTCCATTTCGTTCCTTTCCTTTCCATTGCACTCAATTACTTCCATTCCGTTCCATTCCATTCCATTCCATTCCATTCCATTCCATTCCTTTCCGTTCTGTTCCATTCCATTCCGTTTCATTCCCTTCCATGGCACTCCATTCCATTCGATTCCATTCCATTTCCTTCCACTGCACTCCATTCCACTCCATTCCATTCCATTCCACTCCATTCTATTCCATTCCATTCCGTTCCATTCCGTTCCATTCCATTGAATTCCGTTCTGTTGCATTCCATTCTATTCCGTTACATTCACTCCCATTTCATTCCATTCCATTACTTTTCATTTCATTCCATTCCATTACTTTTCATTTCATTCCATTCCTTTCCATTCCGTTAAATTGCACTCCTTTCCATTCCATTGCATTCCATTCTGTTCCATTCCATCCCATTCCATTCCATTCCATTCTTTTCCATTCCATTCTTTTCCATTCCTTTCCTTTCCGTTCCATTCCATTCCATTCTATTCCATTCTTTTGCATTCCATTCCATTCCATTCCATTCCATTCCATTCCGTTCCTTTGCACTCCATTTCACTCCATTCCATTCCATTCCACACTGTAGTATTTTATTCCTTACTTTCAAATGTTCTCAATGTGTCACCCTGGGTGAATTGCAATTCCACGATTTTAACTCACATTTTATTTCGCCGTTCGATTCCATTGCATTCCATTCCATTCCATTCAAATCCATTTCATTCCATTCCTTTCCATTCTGTTCCATTGCAATCCATTCCATTCCATTGCATTCCTTTCCATTCGATTGCATTCCTTTCCATTCCATTCCATTCCATTCCATTGTATTCCATTCCATTCCATTTCATTCTATTCCATTCCATTCCGTTCCATTCCATTCCGTTTCATTCCATTCCTTTCCATTCAGTTCCGTTGCACTCCATTCCATCCCATTACATTCCATACCATGCTATTCTTTTCCTTTCTTTTAACAAGCTCTCAATCTGACACCCTGGCAGGATTCCAGTGGCTCGATGTCATCTCACATTTTACTACACCGTTCCATTCCATTCCATTCCATTCCATTCCGTTGCATTGCACTCCATTCCACTGCATTCCATTCCATTACATTCAATTCTGTTCCATTATGTTCCATTGCACTCCCTTCCATTCCATTCCGTTCCATTCCTTTCCATTCCGTCCATTCCATTCGATTCCATTCTATTCCAAAATATTCTCTTCTATTCGTTTCTTTCAACGTGTTTTCAATCTGTCATCCTGATTGGATTGCAGTGGCACACTGTCAGCTGACATTTTATTTCACCCTTCCATTCCACTCCATTCCATTCCATTCCATTTGGTTCATTCCATTCCATTTCGTTTCATTCCTTTCCATTTCGTTGCTTTCCTTGCCATTGCACTCAATTACTTTCCATTCCGTTCCATTTCATTCCATTGCATTACTTCCCGTTCTGGTCCGTGACATTCCATTTCGTTGCCTTCCATTGCACTCCATTCCATTCCATTCCAATTCGTTTCCTTCCATTGACCTCCATTCCATTCCATTCCATTCCATTACACTCCATTCCATTCTTTTCCATTCCTTTCCGTTCCATTGCACTCCATTCCCTTCCATTCCAATGCATTTCATTCCATTACACTCTATTCCATTTAATTCCAATCCACTCCACTCCACTCCATTCCATTCCATTCCATTCTGTTCCATTGCACTTCCTTATGTTCCATTCCATTCCTTCGCATTCCACTCCATTTGGTTCATTCCATTCCATTCCATTTCGTTTCATTCCTTTCCATTTCGTTCCTTTCCTTTCCATTGCACTCAATTACTTCCATTCCGTTCCATTCCATTCCATTCAATTTCATTCCATTCCTTTCTGTTCCGTTCCATTCCATTCCATTTCATTCCCTTCCATGGCACTCCATTCCATTCGATTCCATTCCATTTCCTTCCACTGCACTCCATTCCACTCCATTCCATTCCGTTCCACTCCATTCTATCCCATTCCATTCCATTCCATTCCATTCCATTCCATTCCATTCCGTTCCATTGCACTCCATTCCATTCCATTCCAATGCATTTCATTCCATTGCACTCCATTCCATTCCATTCCATTGCACTCCACTCCCTTCCATTTCTTTCCATTCCTTTCCGTTCCATTGCACTTCTTTCCATTCCATTCCATTCCTTTCCATTCCATTCCTTTCCATTCCATTCCATTCCATACCATACTAATCTATTCTATTCCTTTATTTGAAGAAGTTCTCAACATGTCACTCCAGCTGGATTGCGGTGGCACAATTTCAGCTCACATTTTATTTAACCTTTCCATTCCATTCCATTCCATTCCATTCCAAAATATTCTATTCTATTCCTTTGTATCAACAAGTTTTCAATCTGTCACCCTGATTGGATTGCAGTGGCAAAATGCAGCTCACATTTGATTTCACCCTTCCATTCCACGCCATTCCATTCCTTTCCATTCCATTCCATTTGGTTCCTTCAATTCCATTCCATTCCATTTCGTTTCATTCCTTTCCATTTCGTTCCTTTCCATTCCATTGCACTCAATTACTTTCAATTCCGTTCCATTCCATTCCATTCCATTCCTTGCCATTCCGTTCCATTCCCTTCCATTGCACTCCATTCCATTCCATTCCAATCCATTTCCTTGCATTGCACTCCAGTCCATTCATTCCGTTCCGTTCCATTCCATTCCATTCCGTTCCATTGCACTCCATTCCATTCCATTCCAATGCATTTCATTCCATTGCACTCCATTCCATTCCATTCCATTCCATTCCACTCCATTCCATTCCATTCCATTCCACTCCCTCCATTCCATTCCATTCCATTCCATTCCATTCCATTCCATTCCATTCCATTCCGTTCCATTGCACTTCTTTCCATTCCTTTCCATTCCATTCCATTCCATTCCATTCTATTCTTTTCCTTTATTTGAAGAAGTTCTCAATATGTCCCTCCGGCTGGATTGCAGTGACAGAATGTCAGCTCACATTTTATTTAAGCTTTCGATTCCATTCCATTCAATTCCATTCCATTCCATGCAATTCCATTCCATTCCAATGCATTCCTTCCGATTGCATTCCTTTCCATTGGACTCCATTCCATTCCAATCCATTCTGTTCCGTTCTGTTCCATTCCATTCCATTCCTTTCCGTTCCATTCCATTCAATTCCGTTCTGTTCCATTGCATTCTATTCCGTTCCATTCAATACCATTTCATTGCATTCCATTCCTTTCCATTTCATTCCATTCCGTTCCATTCCATTCCATTGCACTCCTTTCCATTCCATTGCATTCCATTCCATTCCACTCTATTCTATATTGTTCCTTTCTTTCAAGAAGTTCTCAATCTGTCACCCTGGCTGGATTTCAATTGCACATTGTTAGCTCACATTTCATTTCTCCATTGCATTCCATTCCATTCCAATCCATTCCCTTCCTTTCCTTTCCATTCCATTCCATTCCATTCTGTACTGTTGCATTACGTTCCATTCCATTCCATTCCTTTCCATTCTGTTGCATTTCTTTCCACTGCACTACATTACATTCGATTCCGTTCCAATCCATTCCATTCCATTGTGTTCCATTCCGTTCCACTGCATTCCATTCTATTGCATTACATTTCATTCCTTTCCATTCCATTCAGTTCCATTCCATTCCATTCCATTCCACACTATTCTATTATATTCCTTTCTTTCAATAAGTTCTCTGTCTGTCACACTGTCTGGATAGCAGTGGCAAATTATCAGCTCACGTTTTATTTCACCGTTCCATTCCATTCTGCTGCATTCCATTCCGTTACACTGCATTGCATTCAATTTCATTCCATTCCATTCCTTTCCGTTCCATTGCATTCCATTCCATTCCATTCCATTCCATTCCATTGCCTTCCATTCCATTCCATTCCATTCCCTTCCATTCCATTCCATTCCATTCCTTTCTGTTCCATTGCATTCCGTTCCATTCCATTCCATTCCATTCCATTCAATTCCATTCCACACTATTCTATTCTGTTCCTTTCTTTCAAAAACTTATCAGTCTGTCTCCCTGGCTGGATAACAGTTGCACAATGTCAGCTCAAATTTTATTTCACCGTTCCATTCCATTCCTTTCCATTCCATTCCATTCCATTCATTTCATTCCTTTCCGTTCCATTGAACTCCATTCCATTCCATTCCATTGCGTTCCATTCCATTCCATTCCATTCCATTCCATTCCATTACGTTCCATTGCACTGCGTTCCATTCCATTCCATTCCATTGCATTCCATTCCGTTCCATTCCATTGCACTCTGTTCCATTCCATTCCATTCCACTCCACTCCACTCCATTCCAGTCCATTTCTTTCATTTCCATTCCATTCCATTCCATTGCAATCCATTCCATTCCTTTCCATTCATTTCCATTTCATTCCATTCCGTTGTGTTCTTTGCCGTTCCCTTCTTTTCCATTCCATTCCATTTCGTGCCATTCCATTCCTTTCAATTCCATTCTATTTCATTCTAGTCCACATTATTCTATTCTATTCCTTTCTTTCAGCAAGTTCTCAATATGTCACCCTGGCTTTATTACATTGGCACAATGTCAGCACACATTTTATTTCACCATTCCATTCCATTCCATTCCATTACATTCGATTCCATTTCATTCTGTTCCAATCCAATCTGTACAATTGCACTTCGTTCCTTTCCATTCCATTCCATTCCTTTCTGTTCCACACTATTGTTTTCTGTTCCTTTCTTTCAAAAGGTTATTAATCTGTCACCCTGGCTGGATAACAGTGGCACAATGTCAGCTCACATTTTATTTTACCATTCCATTCCATTCCATTCCATTCCATTCCATTCATTCCGTTTCGTTCCATTGAACTCCATTCCATTCCATTCCATTCCGTTCGGTTCCATTCCATTCCATTCCATTCCGTTCCATTGCACTCTAATCCATTCTATTCCATTCCATTCCACCCCTCTCCATTCCATTCCGTGCGATTCCATTAAATTCCATTCCATTCCATTCCATTCCATTCCATTCCAATCCATTCCATTCCATTCCATTCCCTTCCAATCCATTCCTTTGCACTCCATTCCACTCCATTCCATTCCTTTCCACACTATAGTATTTTTTTCCTTTCTTTCAAAAAGTTCTCCAAGTGTCACCCTGGCTGTATTGCAATTCCACGATTTTAACTCAGATTTTATTTCGCCATTCGATTCCATTGCATTGCATTCCATTCCATTCCATTCAAATCCACTTCATTCCATTTCGTTCCATTCTGTTCCATTGCAATCCATTTCATTCCATTGCATTCCATTCCATTCCATTGCATTCCTTTCCATTTCATTCCATTCCATTCCATTCCATTCCATTCCATTCCTTTCATTTCCATTCTATTCCATTCCATTGTTTTCCATTCCATTCCATTCCATTTCATTCCATTCCTTTCCATTCCATTGCATTCCATTCGATTCCATTCCATTTCCTTCCATTCCGTTCCATTCCATTCCTTTCCATTCCATTTCATTCCATTCAGTTCCATTCCATTCCTTTCCATTCCATTTCATTCCATTCCATTCAATTCCATTCCATTCCTTTCTATTCCATTCCATTCCATTCCGTTACAGACTATACTATTCTATTCCTTTGTTTCAACAAGTTCTCAATTTGTCACACTGGCTGGATTGCAGTGGCACAATGTCAGCTCACATTTTATTTCATTCTTCCGCTCCATTCGTTTGATTGCGTTCCATTCGATTGCATTCCATTCCTTTAAATCTATTAGATTCCATTCCATTCCATTCCATTTCGTTGCATTCCATTCGATTCCATGCCATTTCCTTCCATTCCCTTCCATTCCATTTCTTTCCATTCCATTCCATTCTTTCCTGTTCCATTCCATTGCATTCCATTGCATTCCTTTCTATTCCATTCCATTCCATTACTCTCAATTCTATTCTTTTCCTTTCTTTCAACAAGTTCTCAGTTTTTCCCCCTTGCTGGATTGTAGTGGCAACATGTCAGCTCACATTTTATTTCACTGTTACATTTCATTCATTCCATTCCATTCCACTCCACTTCTTTCCATTCTGTTCCTTTATGTTCCTTTGCATTCCATTATATTCCATTCCATTCCGTTCCCTTCCGTTCAATTCCATTCCATTCCATTCTGTTACATTCCATTTTGTTCCATTCCATTCCATTCCATTCAATTGCACTCCATTCCTTACCTTTCCGTTCCGTTCCATTCTGTTCTGTTCCGTTCCGATAGGTTCTTTTCCATTTCTTTCCATTCCGTTCAATTGCACTCTATTCCATTCCTTTGTATTCCATTCCATTCCATTCCACACTATTCTATTCTCTTCGTTTCTTTCAAGAAGTTCTCAATCTGTCACCCTGGCTGAATTGCAGTAACAGAATGAAGCTCACATTTTATTTCACCGTTCCATTCCGTTCCATTCCATTCCATTCCATTCCATTCCATTCCATTGCATTCCATTCCATTCCGTTCCATTGCACTCCGTTACTTCCCATTCCATTCCAATCCATTGCATTCCTTTCCATTCCATTCCATTTCGTTCAATTTCTTTCCATTCCATTCCATTTCGTTTCATTCCTTTCCATTTCGTTCCTTTCCTTTCCATTGCACTCAATTACTTCCATTCCGTTCCATTCCATTCCATTCCATTCCATTCCATTCCATTCCATTCCTTTCCGTTCTGTTCCATTCCATTCCGTTTCATTCCCTTCCATGGCACTCCATTCCATTCGATTCCATTCCATTTCCTTCCACTGCACTCCATTCCACTCCATTCCATTCCATTCCACTCCATTCTATTCCATTCCATTCCGTTCCATTCCGTTCCATTCCATTGAATTCCGTTCTGTTGCATTCCATTCTATTCCGTTACATTCACTCCCATTTCATTCCATTCCATTACTTTTCATTTCATTCCATTCCATTACTTTTCATTTCATTCCATTCCTTTCCATTCCGTTAAATTGCACTCCTTTCCATTCCATTGCATTCCATTCTGTTCCATTCCATCCCATTCCATTCCATTCCATTCTTTTCCATTCCATTCTGTTCCATTCCGTTCCGTTCCGTTCCATTCCATTCCATTCTATTCCATTCTTTTGCATTCCATTCCATTCCATTCCATTCCATTCCATTCCATTCCGTTCCTTTGCACTCCATTTCACTCCATTCCATTCCATTCCACACTGTAGTATTTTATTCCTTACTTTCAAATGTTCTCAATGTGTCACCCTGGGTGAATTGCAATTCCACGATTTTAACTCACATTTTATTTCGCCGTTCGATTCCATTGCATTCCATTCCATTCCATTCAAATCCATTTCATTCCATTCCTTTCCATTCTGTTCCATTGCAATCCATTCCATTCCATTGCATTCCTTTCCATTCGATTGCATTCCTTTCCATTCCATTCCATTCCATTCCATTGTATTCCATTCCATTCCATTTCATTCTATTCCATTCCATTCCGTTCCATTCCATTCCGTTTCATTCCATTCCTTTCCATTCAGTTCCGTTGCACTCCATTCCATCCCATTACATTCCATACCATGCTATTCTTTTCCTTTCTTTTAACAAGCTCTCAATCTGACACCCTGGCAGGATTCCAGTGGCTCGATGTCATCTCACATTTTACTACACCGTTCCATTCCATTCCATTCCATTCCATTCCGTTGCATTGCACTCCATTCCACTGCATTCCATTCCATTACATTCAATTCTGTTCCATTATGTTCCATTGCACTCCCTTCCATTCCATTCCGTTCCATTCCTTTCCATTCCGTCCATTCCATTCGATTCCATTCTATTCCAAAATATTCTCTTCTATTCGTTTCTTTCAACGTGTTTTCAATCTGTCATCCTGATTGGATTGCAGTGGCACACTGTCAGCTGACATTTTATTTCACCCTTCCATTCCACTCCATTCCATTCCATTCCATTTGGTTCATTCCATTCCATTTCGTTTCATTCCTTTCCATTTCGTTGCTTTCCTTGCCATTGCACTCAATTACTTTCCATTCCGTTCCATTTCATTCCATTGCATTACTTCCCGTTCTGGTCCGTGACATTCCATTTCGTTGCCTTCCATTGCACTCCATTCCATTCCATTCCAATTCGTTTCCTTCCATTGACCTCCATTCCATTCCATTCCATTCCATTACACTCCATTCCATTCTTTTCCATTCCTTTCCGTTCCATTGCACTCCATTCCCTTCCATTCCAATGCATTTCATTCCATTACACTCTATTCCATTTAATTCCAATCCACTCCACTCCACTCCATTCCATTCCATTCCATTCTGTTCCATTGCACTTCCTTATGTTCCATTCCATTCCTTCGCATTCCACTCCATTTGGTTCATTCCATTCCATTCCATTTCGTTTCATTCCTTTCCATTTCGTTCCTTTCCTTTCCATTGCACTCAATTACTTCCATTCCGTTCCATTCCATTCCATTCAATTTCATTCCATTCCTTTCTGTTCCGTTCCATTCCATTCCATTTCATTCCCTTCCATGGCACTCCATTCCATTCGATTCCATTCCATTTCCTTCCACTGCACTCCATTCCACTCCATTCCATTCCGTTCCACTCCATTCTATCCCATTCCATTCCATTCCATTCCATTCCATTCCATTCCATTCCATTCCGTTCCATTGCACTCCATTCCATTCCATTCCAATGCATTTCATTCCATTGCACTCCATTCCATTCCATTCCATTGCACTCCACTCCCTTCCATTTCTTTCCATTCCTTTCCGTTCCATTGCACTTCTTTCCATTCCATTCCATTCCATTCCTTTCCATTCCATTCCATTCCTTTCCATTCCATTCCATTCCATACCATACTAATCTATTCTATTCCTTTATTTGAAGAAGTTCTCAACATGTCACTCCAGCTGGATTGCGGTGGCACAATTTCAGCTCACATTTTATTTAACCTTTCCATTCCATTCCATTCCATTCCATTCCAAAATATTCTATTCTATTCCTTTGTATCAACAAGTTTTCAATCTGTCACCCTGATTGGATTGCAGTGGCAAAATGCAGCTCACATTTGATTTCACCCTTCCATTCCACGCCATTCCATTCCTTTCCATTCCATTCCATTTGGTTCCTTCAATTCCATTCCATTCCATTTCGTTTCATTCCTTTCCATTTCGTTCCTTTCCATTCCATTGCACTCAATTACTTTCAATTCCGTTCCATTCCATTCCATTCCATTCCTTGCCATTCCGTTCCATTCCCTTCCATTGCACTCCATTCCATTCCATTCCAATCCATTTCCTTGCATTGCACTCCAGTCCATTCATTCCGTTCCGTTCCATTCCATTCCATTCCGTTCCATTGCACTCCATTCCATTCCATTCCAATGCATTTCATTCCATTGCACTCCATTCCATTCCATTCCATTCCATTCCACTCCATTCCATTCCATTCCATTCCACTCCCCTCCATTCCATTCCATTCCATTCCATTCCATTCCATTCCATTCCATTCCGTTCCATTGCACTTCTTTCCATTCCTTTCCATTCCATTCCATTCCATTCCATTCTATTCTTTTCCTTTATTTGAAGAAGTTCTCAATATGTCCCTCCGGCTGGATTGCAGTGACAGAATGTCAGCTCACATTTTATTTAAGCTTTCGATTCCATTCCATTCAATTCCATTCCATTCCATGCAATTCCATTCCATTCCAATGCATTCCTTCCGATTGCATTCCTTTCCATTGGACTCCATTCCATTCCAATCCATTCTGTTCCGTTCTGTTCCATTCCATTCCATTCCTTTCCGTTCCATTCCATTCAATTCCGTTCTGTTCCATTGCATTCTATTCCGTTCCATTCAATACCATTTCATTGCATTCCATTCCTTTCCATTTCATTCCATTCCGTTCCATTCCATTCCATTGCACTCCTTTCCATTCCATTGCATTCCATTCCATTCCACTCTATTCTATATTGTTCCTTTCTTTCAAGAAGTTCTCAATCTGTCACCCTGGCTGGATTTCAATTGCACATTGTTAGCTCACATTTCATTTCTCCATTGCATTCCATTCCATTCCAATCCATTCCCTTCCTTTCCTTTCCATTCCATTCCATTCCATTCTGTACTGTTGCGTTACGTTCCATTCCATTCCATTCCTTTCCATTCTGTTGCATTTCTTTCCACTGCACTACATTACATTCGATTCCGTTCCAATCCATTCCATTCCATTGTGTTCCATTCCGTTCCACTGCATTCCATTCTATTGCATTACATTTCATTCCTTTCCATTCCATTCAGTTCCATTCCATTCCATTCCATTCCACACTATTCTATTATATTCCTTTCTTTCAATAAGTTCTCTGTCTGTCACACTGTCTGGATAGCAGTGGCAAATTATCAGCTCACGTTTTATTTCACCGTTCCATTCCATTCTGCTGCATTCCATTCCGTTACACTGCATTGCATTCAATTTCATTCCATTCCATTCCTTTCCGTTCCATTGCATTCCATTCCATTCCATTCCATTCCATTCCATTCCATTGCATTCCATTCCATTCCATTCCATTCCCTTCCATTCCATTCCATTCCATTCCTTTCTGTTCCATTGCACTCCTTTCCATTCCATTCCATTCCATTCCATTCAATTCCATTCCACACTATTCTATTCTGTTCCTTTCTTTCAAAAACTTATCAGTCTGTCTCCCTGGCTGGATAACAGTTGCACAATGTCAGCTCAAATTTTATTTCACCGTTCCATTCCATTCCTTTCCATTCCATTCCATTCCATTCATTTCATTCCTTTCCGTTCCATTGAACTCCATTCCATTCCATTCCATTGCGTTCCATTCCATTCCATTCCATTCCATTCCATTCCATTACGTTCCATTGCACTGCGTTCCATTCCATTCCATTCCATTGCATTCCATTCCGTTCCATTCCATTGCACTCTGTTCCATTCCATTCCATTCCACTCCACTCCACTCCATTCCAGTCCATTTCTTTCATTTCCATTCCATTCCATTCCATTGCAATCCATTCCATTCCTTTCCATTCATTTCCATTTCATTCCATTCCGTTGTGTTCTTTGCCGTTCCCTTCTTTCCATTCCATTCCATTTCGTGCCATTCCATTCCTTTCAATTCCATTCTATTTCATTCTAGTCCACATTATTCTATTCTATTCCTTTCTTTCAGCAAGTTCTCAATATGTCACCCTGGCTTTATTACATTGGCACAATGTCAGCACACATTTTATTTCACCATTCCATTCCATTCCATTCCATTACATTCGATTCCATTTCATTCTGTTCCAATCCAATCTGTACAATTGCACTTCGTTCCTTTCCATTCCATTCCATTCCTTTCTGTTCCACACTATTGTTTTCTGTTCCTTTCTTTCAAAAGGTTATTAATCTGTCACCCTGGCTGGATAACAGTGGCACAATGTCAGCTCACATTTTATTTTACCATTCCATTCCATTCCATTCCATTCCATTCATTACATTTCGTTCCATTGAACTCCATTCCATTCCATTCCATTCCGTTCGGTTCCATTCCATTCCATTCCATTCCGTTCCATTGCACTCTAATCCATTCTATTCCATTCCATTCCACCCCTCTCCATTCCATTCCGTGCGATTCCATTAAATTCCATTCCATTCCATTCCATTCCATTCCAATCCATTCCATTCCATTCCATTCCCTTCCAATCCATTCCTTTGCACTCCATTCCACTCCATTCCATTCCTTTCCACACTATAGTATTTTTTTCCTTTCTTTCAAAAAGTTCTCCAAGTGTCACCCTGGCTGTATTGCAATTCCACGATTTTAACTCAGATTTTATTTCGCCATTCGATTCCATTGCATTGCATTCCATTCCATTCCATTCAAATCCACTTCATTCCATTTCGTTCCATTCTGTTCCATTGCAATCCATTTCATTCCATTGCATTCCATTCCATTCCATTGCATTCCTTTCCATTTCATTCCATTCCATTCCATTCCATTCCATTCCATTTCATTCCATTCCTTTCCATTCCATTGCATTCCATTCGATTCCATTCCATTTCCTTCCATTCCGTTCCATTCCATTCCTTTCCATTCCATTTCATTCCATTCAGTTCCATTCCATTCCTTTCCATTCCATTTCATTCCATTCCATTCAATTCCATTCCATTCCTTTCTATTCCATTCCATTCCATTCCGTTACAGACTATACTATTCTATTCCTTTGTTTCAACAAGTTCTCAATTTGTCACACTGGCTGGATTGCAGTGGCACAATGTCAGCTCACATTTTATTTCATTCTTCCGCTCCATTCGTTTGATTGCGTTCCATTCGATTGCATTCCATTCCTTTAAATCTATTAGATTCCATTCCATTCCATTCCATTTCGTTGCATTCCATTCGATTCCATTCCATTTCCTTCCATTCCCTTCCATTCCATTTCTTTCCATTCCATTCCATTCTTTACTTTTCCATTCCATTGCATTCCATTGCATTCCTTTCTATTCCATTCCATTCCATTACTCTCAATTCTATTCTTTTCCTTTCTTTCAACAAGTTCTCAGTTTTTCCCCCTTGCTGGATTGTAGTGGCAACATGTCAGCTCACATTTTATTTCACTGTTACATTTCATTCATTCCATTCCATTCCACTCCACTTCTTTCCATTCTGTTCCTTTATGTTCCTTTGCATTCCATTATATTCCATTCCATTCCGTTCCCTTCCGTTCAATTCCATTCCATTCCATTCTGTTACATTCCATTTTGTTCCATTCCATTCCATTCCATTCAATTGCACTCCATTCCTTACCTTTCCGTTCCGTTCCATTCTGTTCTGTTCCGTTCCGATAGGTTCTTTTCCATTTCTTTCCATTCCGTTCAATTGCACTCTATTCCATTCCTTTGTATTCCATTCCATTCCATTCCACACTATTCTATTCTCTTCGTTTCTTTCAAGAAGTTCTCAATCTGTCACCCTGGCTGAATTGCAGTAACAGAATGAAAGCTCACATTTTATTTCACCGTTCCATTCCGTTCCATTCCATTCCATTCCATTCCATTCCATTGCATTCCATTCCATTCCGTTCCATTGCACTCCGTTACTTCCCATTCCATTCCAATCCATTGCATTCCTTTCCATTCCATTCCATTTCGTTCAATTTCTTTCCATTCCATTCCATTTCGTTTCATTCCTTTCCATTTCGTTCCTTTCCTTTCCATTGCACTCAATTACTTCCATTCCGTTCCATTCCATTCCATTCCATTCCATTCCATTCCATTCCATTCCTTTCCGTTCTGTTCCATTCCATTCCGTTTCATTCCCTTCCATGGCACTCCATTCCATTCGATTCCATTCCATTTCCTTCCACTGCACTCCATTCCACTCCATTCCATTCCATTCCACTCCATTCTATTCCATTCCATTCCGTTCCATTCCGTTCCATTCCATTGAATTCCGTTCTGTTGCATTCCATTCTATTCCGTTACATTCACTCCCATTTCATTCCATTCCATTACTTTTCATTTCATTCCATTCCATTACTTTTCATTTCATTCCATTCCTTTCCATTCCGTTAAATTGCACTCCTTTCCATTCCATTGCATTCCATTCTGTTCCATTCCATCCCATTCCATTCCATTCCATTCTTTTCCATTCCATTCTGTTCCATTCCGTTCCGTTCCGTTCCATTCCATTCCATTCTATTCCATTCTTTTGCATTCCATTCCATTCCATTCCATTCCATTCCATTCCGTTCCTTTGCACTCCATTTCACTCCATTCCATTCCATTCCACACTGTAGTATTTTATTCCTTACTTTCAAATGTTCTCAATGTGTCACCCTGGGTGAATTGCAATTCCACGATTTTAACTCACATTTTATTTCGCCGTTCGATTCCATTGCATTCCATTCCATTCCATTCAAATCCATTTCATTCCATTCCTTTCCATTCTGTTCCATTGCAATCCATTCCATTCCATTGCATTCCTTTCCATTCGATTGCATTCCTTTCCATTCCATTCCATTCCATTCCATTGTATTCCATTCCATTCCATTTCATTCTATTCCATTCCATTCCGTTCCATTCCATTCCGTTTCATTCCATTCCTTTCCATTCAGTTCCGTTGCACTCCATTCCATCCCATTACATTCCATACCATGCTATTCTTTTCCTTTCTTTTAACAAGCTCTCAATCTGACACCCTGGCAGGATTCCAGTGGCTCGATGTCATCTCACATTTTACTACACCGTTCCATTCCATTCCATTCCATTCCATTCCGTTGCATTGCACTCCATTCCACTGCATTCCATTCCATTACATTCAATTCTGTTCCATTATGTTCCATTGCACTCCCTTCCATTCCATTCCGTTCCATTCCTTTCCATTCCGTCCATTCCATTCGATTCCATTCTATTCCAAAATATTCTCTTCTATTCGTTTCTTTCAACGTGTTTTCAATCTGTCATCCTGATTGGATTGCAGTGGCACACTGTCAGCTGACATTTTATTTCACCCTTCCATTCCACTCCATTCCATTCCATTCCATTTGGTTCATTCCATTCCATTTCGTTTCATTCCTTTCCATTTCGTTGCTTTCCTTGCCATTGCACTCAATTACTTTCCATTCCGTTCCATTTCATTCCATTGCATTACTTCCCGTTCTGGTCCGTGACATTCCATTTCGTTGCCTTCCATTGCACTCCATTCCATTCCATTCCAATTCGTTTCCTTCCATTGACCTCCATTCCATTCCATTCCATTCCATTACACTCCATTCCATTCTTTTCCATTCCTTTCCGTTCCATTGCACTCCATTCCCTTCCATTCCAATGCATTTCATTCCATTACACTCTATTCCATTTAATTCCAATCCACTCCACTCCACTCCATTCCATTCCATTCCATTCTGTTCCATTGCACTTCCTTATGTTCCATTCCATTCCTTCGCATTCCACTCCATTTGGTTCATTCCATTCCATTCCATTTCGTTTCATTCCTTTCCATTTCGTTCCTTTCCTTTCCATTGCACTCAATTACTTCCATTCCGTTCCATTCCATTCCATTCAATTTCATTCCATTCCTTTCTGTTCCGTTCCATTCCATTCCATTTCATTCCCTTCCATGGCACTCCATTCCATTCGATTCCATTCCATTTCCTTCCACTGCACTCCATTCCACTCCATTCCATTCCGTTCCACTCCATTCTATCCCATTCCATTCCATTCCATTCCATTCCATTCCATTCCATTCCATTCCGTTCCATTGCACTCCATTCCATTCCATTCCAATGCATTTCATTCCATTGCACTCCATTCCATTCCATTCCATTGCACTCCACTCCCTTCCATTTCTTTCCATTCCTTTCCGTTCCATTGCACTTCTTTCCATTCCATTCCATTCCATTCCTTTCCATTCCATTCCATTCCTTTCCATTCCATTCCATTCCATACCATACTAATCTATTCTATTCCTTTATTTGAAGAAGTTCTCAACATGTCACTCCAGCTGGATTGCGGTGGCACAATTTCAGCTCACATTTTATTTAACCTTTCCATTCCATTCCATTCCATTCCATTCCAAAATATTCTATTCTATTCCTTTGTATCAACAAGTTTTCAATCTGTCACCCTGATTGGATTGCAGTGGCAAAATGCAGCTCACATTTGATTTCACCCTTCCATTCCACGCCATTCCATTCCTTTCCATTCCATTCCATTTGGTTCCTTCAATTCCATTCCA
Source organism: Nomascus leucogenys (assembly GCF_006542625.1). Taxonomy (NCBI): domain Eukaryota; kingdom Metazoa; phylum Chordata; class Mammalia; order Primates; family Hylobatidae; genus Nomascus; species Nomascus leucogenys. The sequence goes on from NW_022097408.1 coordinate 71,088, forward strand.
TTCCATTTCGTTTCATTCCTTTCCATTTCGTTCCTTTCCATTCCATTGCACTCAATTACTTTCAATTCCGTTCCATTCCATTCCATTCCATTCCTTGCCATTCCGTTCCATTCCCTTCCATTGCACTCCATTCCATTCCATTCCAATCCATTTCCTTGCATTGCACTCCAGTCCATTCATTCCGTTCCGTTCCATTCCATTCCATTCCGTTCCATTGCACTCCATTCCATTCCATTCCAATGCATTTCATTCCATTGCACTCCATTCCATTCCATTCCATTCCATTCCACTCCATTCCATTCCATTCCATTCCACTCCCCTCCATTCCATTCCATTCCATTCCATTCCATTCCATTCCATTCCATTCCGTTCCATTGCACTTCTTTCCATTCCTTTCCATTCCATTCCATTCCATTCCATTCTATTCTTTTCCTTTATTTGAAGAAGTTCTCAATATGTCCCTCCGGCTGGATTGCAGTGACAGAATGTCAGCTCACATTTTATTTAAGCTTTCGATTCCATTCCATTCAATTCCATTCCATTCCATGCAATTCCATTCCATTCCAATGCATTCCTTCCGATTGCATTCCTTTCCATTGGACTCCATTCCATTCCAATCCATTCTGTTCCGTTCTGTTCCATTCCATTCCATTCCTTTCCGTTCCATTCCATTCAATTCCGTTCTGTTCCATTGCATTCTATTCCGTTCCATTCAATACCATTTCATTGCATTCCATTCCTTTCCATTTCATTCCATTCCGTTCCATTCCATTCCATTGCACTCCTTTCCATTCCATTGCATTCCATTCCATTCCACTCTATTCTATATTGTTCCTTTCTTTCAAGAAGTTCTCAATCTGTCACCCTGGCTGGATTTCAATTGCACATTGTTAGCTCACATTTCATTTCTCCATTGCATTCCATTCCATTCCAATCCATTCCCTTCCTTTCCTTTCCATTCCATTCCATTCCATTCTGTACTGTTGCATTACGTTCCATTCCATTCCATTCCTTTCCATTCTGTTGCATTTCTTTCCACTGCACTACATTACATTCGATTCCGTTCCAATCCATTCCATTCCATTGTGTTCCATTCCGTTCCACTGCATTCCATTCTATTGCATTACATTTCATTCCTTTCCATTCCATTCAGTTCCATTCCATTCCATTCCATTCCACACTATTCTATTATATTCCTTTCTTTCAATAAGTTCTCTGTCTGTCACACTGTCTGGATAGCAGTGGAAATTATCAGCTCACGTTTTATTTCACCGTTCCATTCCATTCTGCTGCATTCCATTCCGTTACACTGCATTGCATTCAATTTCATTCCATTCCATTCCTTTCCGTTCCATTGCATTCCATTCCATTCCATTCCATTCCATTCCATTGCATTCCATTCCATTCCATTCCATTCCCTTCCATTCCATTCCATTCCATTCCTTTCTGTTCCATTGCACTCCGTTCCATTCCATTCCATTCCATTCCATTCAATTCCATTCCACACTATTCTATTCTGTTCCTTTCTTTCAAAAACTTATCAGTCTGTCTCCCTGGCTGGATAACAGTTGCACAATGTCAGCTCAAATTTTATTTCACCGTTCCATTCCATTCCTTTCCATTCCATTCCATTCCATTCATTTCATTCCTTTCCGTTCCATTGAACTCCATTCCATTCCATTCCATTGCGTTCCATTCCATTCCATTCCATTCCATTCCATTCCATTACGTTCCATTGCACTGCGTTCCATTCCATTCCATTCCATTGCATTCCATTCCGTTCCATTCCATTGCACTCTGTTCCATTCCATTCCATTCCACTCCACTCCACTCCATTCCAGTCCATTTCTTTCATTTCCATTCCATTCCATTCCATTGCAATCCATTCCATTCCTTTCCATTCATTTCCATTTCATTCCATTCCGTTGTGTTCTTTGCCGTTCCCTTCTTTTCCATTCCATTCCATTTCGTGCCATTCCATTCCTTTCAATTCCATTCTATTTCATTCTAGTCCACATTATTCTATTCTATTCCTTTCTTTCAGCAAGTTCTCAATATGTCACCCTGGCTTTATTACATTGGCACAATGTCAGCACACATTTTATTTCACCATTCCATTCCATTCCATTCCATTACATTCGATTCCATTTCATTCTGTTCCAATCCAATCTGTACAATTGCACTTCGTTCCTTTCCATTCCATTCCATTCCTTTCTGTTCCACACTATTGTTTTCTGTTCCTTTCTTTCAAAAGGTTATTAATCTGTCACCCTGGCTGGATAACAGTGGCACAATGTCAGCTCACATTTTATTTATTCCATTCCATTCCATTCCATTCCATTCATTCCGTTTCGTTCCATTTAACTCCATTCCATTCCATTCCATTCCGTTCGGTTCCATTCCATTCCATTCCATTCCGTTCCATTGCACTCTAATCCATTCTATTCCATTCCATTCCACCCCTCTCCATTCCATTCCGTGCGATTCCATTAAATTCCATTCCATTCCATTCCATTCCATTCCAATCCATTCCATTCCATTCCATTCCCTTCCAATCCATTCCTTTGCACTCCATTCCACTCCATTCCATTCCTTTCCACACTATAGTATTTTTTTCCTTTCTTTCAAAAAGTTCTCCAAGTGTCACCCTGGCTGTATTGCAATTCCACGATTTTAACTCAGATTTTATTTCGCCATTCGATTCCATTGCATTGCATTCCATTCCATTCCATTCAAATCCACTTCATTCCATTTCGTTCCATTCTGTTCCATTGCAATCCATTTCATTCCATTGCATTCCATTCCATTCCATTGCATTCCTTTCCATTTCATTCCATTCCATTCCATTCCATTCCATTCCTTCATTTCCATTCTATTCCATTCCATTGTTTTCCATTCCATTCCATTCCATTTCATTCCATTCCTTTCCATTCCATTGCATTCCATTCGATTCCATTCCATTTCCTTCCATTCCGTTCCATTCCATTCCTTTCCATTCCATTTCATTCCATTCAGTTCCATTCCATTCCTTTCCATTCCATTTCATTCCATTCCATTCAATTCCATTCCATTCCTTTCTATTCCATTCCATTCCATTCCGTTACAGACTATACTATTCTATTCCTTTGTTTCAACAAGTTCTCAATTTGTCACACTGGCTGGATTGCAGTGGCACAATGTCAGCTCACATTTTATTTCATTCTTCCGCTCCATTCGTTTGATTGCGTTCCATTCGATTGCATTCCATTCCTTTAAATCTATTAGATTCCATTCCATTCCATTCCATTTCGTTGCATTCCATTCGATTCCATGCCATTTCCTTCCATTCCCTTCCATTCCATTTTCTTTCCATTCCATTCCATTCTTTCCTGTTCCATTCCATTGCATTCCATTGCATTCCTTTCTATTCCATTCCATTCCATTACTCTCAATTCTATTCTTTTCCTTTCTTTCAACAAGTTCTCAGTTTTTCCCCCTTGCTGGATTGTAGTGGCAACATGTCAGCTCACATTTTATTTCACTGTTACATTTCATTCATTCCATTCCATTCCACTCCACTTCTTTCCATTCTGTTCCTTTATGTTCCTTTGCATTCCATTATATTCCATTCCATTCCGTTCCCTTCCGTTCAATTCCATTCCATTCCATTCTGTTACATTCCATTTTGTTCCATTCCATTCCATTCCATTCAATTGCACTCCATTCCTTACCTTTCCGTTCCGTTCCATTCTGTTCTGTTCGTTCCGATAGGTTTCTTTTCCATTTCTTTCCATTCGTTCAATTGCACTCTATTCCATTCCCTTTGTATTCCATTCCATTCCATTCCACACTATTCTATTCTCTTCGTTTCTTTCAAGAAGTTCTCAATTGTCACCCTGGCTGAATTGCATAACAGAATGAAGCTCACATTTATTCACGTTCCATTCTCATTCCTTCCCATTCCATTCCATTCCATTCCATTCCATTCGCATCCTTCATTCCGTTCCATTGCACTCCGTTACTTCCCATCCATTCCAATCCATTGCATTCCTTTCCATTCCATTCCATTTCGTTCAAATTTCTTTCCATTCCATTTCCATTTCGTTTCATTCCTTTCCATTTCGTTTCCTTTCCTTCCATTGCACTCAATTACTTTCCATTCCGTTCCATTCCATTCCATTCCATTCCATTCCATTCCATTCCATCCTTTCCGTTCTGTTCCATTTCCATTCCGTTTCATTCCTTCCATGGCACTCCATTCCATTCGATTCCATTCCATTTCCTTCCACTGCACTCCCATTCCACTCCATTCACATCCATTCCACCCATTCTATTCCATTCCATTCCGTTCCATTCCGTTCCATTCATTGAATTCCGTTCTGTTGCTCCTTCTAATTCCGTTACATTCACTCCCATTTCATTCCATTCCATTACTTTTATTTCATTCCATCCATTACTTTTCATTTCATTCCATTCCTTTCCATTCCGTTAAATTGCACTCCTTTCCATTCCATTGCTTCCATTCTGTTCCATTCCATCCCATTCCATCCATTCCATTCTTTGCCCATTCCATTCTGTTCCATTCCGTTCCGTTCCCGTCCCATTTCCATTCTATTCCATCTTTTTGCATTCCTCCATCCATTCCATTCCATTCCATTCCGTTCTTTGCACTCCATTTCACTCCATTCCATTCCATTCCACACTGTAGTATTTTATTCCTTACTTTCAAATGTTCTCAATGTGTCACCCTGGGTGAATTGCAATTCCACGATTTTAACTCACATTTTATTTGCCCGTTCGATTCCATTGCATTCCATTCCATTCCATTCAAATCCATTTCATTCCATTCCTTTCCATTCTGTTCCATTGCAATCCATTCCATTCCATTGCATTCCTTTCCATTCGATTGCATTCCTTTCCATTTCCATTCCTTCCATTCCATTGTATTCCATTCCATTCCATTTCATTCTATTCCATTCCATTCCGTCCATTCCATTCCGTTTCATTCCATTTCCTTTCCATTCAGTTCCGTTGCACTCCATTCCATCCCATTACATTCCATACCATGCTATCTTTTCCTTTCTTTAAACAAGCTCTCAATCTGACACCCTGGCCAGGATTCCAGTGGCTCGATGTCATTACATTTTACTACACCGTTCCATTCCATTCCATTCCATTCCATTCCGTTGCATGCACTCCATTCGCACTGCATTCCATTCCATTACATTCGAATTCTGTTCCATTATGTCCATTGCACTCCCTTCCATTCCATTCCGTTCCATTCCTTTCCATTCCGATCCATTCCATTTCGATCCATTCTATTCCAAAATATTCTCTTCTATTCGTTTCTTTTCAACGTGTTTTCAATCTGTCATCCTGATTGGATTCAGTGGCACACTGTCAGCTGACATTTTATTTCACCCTTCCATTCCACTCCATTCCATTCCATCCATTTGGGTTCATTCCATTCCATTCGTTTCCATTCCTTTCCATTTCGTTGCTTTCCTTCCATGCATCTCAATTACTTTCCATTCCGTTCCATTTCATCCATTGCATTACTTCCCCTGGTTTCTGTGTCCGTGACATTCCATTTCTTGCCTTCCATTGCACTCCATTCCCATTCCATTCCAATTCGTTCCTTCCATGACCTCCATTCCATTCCATTCCATTCCATTACACTCCATTCCATTCTTTCCATTCCTTTCCGTTCCATTGCACTCCATCCCTCCATTCCAATGCATTTCATTCCATTACACTCTATTCCATTTAATTCCAATCCACTCCACTCCACTCCATTCCATTCCATTCCATTCTGTTCCATTGCACTTCCTTATGTTCCATTCCATTCCTTCGCATTCCACTCCATTTGGTTCATTCCATTCCATTCCATTTCGTTTCATTCCTTTCCATTTCGTTCCTTTCCTTTCCATTGCACTCAATTACTTCCATTCCGTTCCATTCCATTCCATTCAATTTCATTCCATTCCTTTCTGTTCCGTTCCATTCCATTCCATTTCATTCCCTTCCATGGCACTCCATTCCATTCGATTCCATTCCATTTCCTTCCACTGCACTCCATTCCACTCCATTCCATTCCGTTCCACTCCATTCTATCCCATTCCATTCCATTCCATTCCATTCCATTCCATTCCGTTCCATTGCACTCCATTCCATTCCATTCCAATGCATTTCATTCCATTGCACTCCATTCCATTCCATTCCATTGCACTCCACTCCCTTCCATTTCTTTCCATTCCTTTCCGTTCCATTGCACTTCTTTCCATTCCATTCCATTCCATTCCTTTCCATTCCATTCCATTCCTTTCCATTCCATTCCATTCCATACCATACTAATCTATTCTATTCCTTTATTTGAAGAAGTTCTCAACATGTCACTCCAGCTGGATTGCGGTGGCACAATTTCAGCTCACATTTTATTTAACCTTTCCATTCCATTCCATTCCATTCCATTCCAAAATATTCTATTCTATTCCTTTGTATCAACAAGTTTTCAATCTGTCACCCTGATTGGATTGCAGTGGCAAAATGCAGCTCACATTTGATTTCACCCTTCCATTCCACGCCATTCCATTCCTTTCCATTCCATTCCATTTGGTTCCTTCAATTCCATTCCATTCCATTTCGTTTCATTCCTTTCCATTTCGTTCCTTTCCATTCCATTGCACTCAATTACTTTCAATTCCGTTCCATTCCATTCCATTCCATTCCTTGCCATTCCGTTCCATTCCCTTCCATTGCACTCCATTCCATTCCATTCCAATCCATTTCCTTGCATTGCACTCCAGTCCATTCATTCCGTTCCGTTCCATTCCATTCCATTCCGTTCCATTGCACTCCATTCCATTCCATTCCAATGCATTTCATTCCATTGCACTCCATTCCATTCCATTCCATTCCATTCCACTCCATTCCATTCCATTCCATTCCACTCCCCTCCATTCCATTCCATTCCATTCCATTCCATTCCATTCCATTCCATTCCGTTCCATTGCACTTCTTTCCATTCCTTTCCATTCCATTCCATTCCATTCCATTCTATTCTTTTCCTTTT